>NC_070619.1:13329958-13334018 GCF_027172205.1 Podarcis raffonei | reverse complement strand
CTAACCCTAACCTAACCCTAACTAACCTAACCCTTAACCCTAACTAACCTAACCCTAACTACCCTAACCCTAACCCTAACCCTAACCCTAACCCTAACCCTAACCCTAACCTAACCCTAACCCTAACCCCTAACCCTAACCCTAACCCTAACCCTAACCCTAACCCTAACCCTAACCCCTAACCCTAACCCTAACCCTAACCCTAACCCTAACCCTAACCCCTAACCCTAACCCTAACCCTAACCCTAACCCTAACCCTAACCCTAACCCTAACCCTAACCCTAACCCTAACCCTAACCCTAACCCTAACCCTAACCCTAACCCTAACCCAACCCTAACCCTAACCCTAACCCTACCCAACCCTAACCCTAACCCTAACCCTAACCCCTAACCCCTAACCCTAACCCTAACCCTAACCCTAACCCTAACCCTAACCCTAACCCTAACCCTAACCCTAACCCAACCCTAACCCTAACCCTAACCCTAACCCTAACCCTAACCCTACCCCTAACCCTAACCCCTAACCCTAACCCTAACCCTACCCAACCCTAACCCTAACCCTAACCCTAACCCTAACCCCTAACCCTAACCCTAACCCTAACCCTAACCCCTAACCCAACCCTAACCCAACCCTAACCCTAACCCTAACCCTAACCCTACCAACCCTAACCCTAACCCTACCCTAACCCTAACCCTAACCCTAACCCTAACCCAACCCTAACCCTAACCCCTAACCCAAACCCTAACCCTAACCCTACCCTAACCCTAACCCTAACCCTAACCCAACCCTAACCCTAACCCTAACCCTAACCCTAACCCTAACCCTAACCCTAACCCTAACCCTAACCCTAACCCTAACCCTAACCCTAACCCAACCCTAACCCTAACCCTAACCCTAACCCTAACCCTAACCCTAACCCTAACCCTAACCCTAACCCTAACCCTAACCCTAACCCTAACCCTAACCCTAACCCTAACCCTAACCCTAACCCTAACCCTAACCCTAACCCTAACCCTAACCCTAACCCTAACCCTAACCCTAACCCTAACCCTAACCCTAACCCTAACCCTAACCCTAACCCTAACCCTAACCCTAACCCTAACCCTAACCCTAACCCTAACCCTAACCCTAACCCTAACCCTAACCCTAACCCTA
This sequence comes from Podarcis raffonei, assembly GCF_027172205.1. NCBI lineage: Eukaryota > Metazoa > Chordata > Lepidosauria > Squamata > Lacertidae > Podarcis > Podarcis raffonei. The sequence goes on along the minus strand of NC_070619.1, from coordinate 13,332,862 downwards.
ACCCTAACCCTAACCCTAACCCTAACCCTAACCCTAACCCTAACCCTAACCCTAACCCTAACCCTAACCCTAACCCTAACCCTAACCCTAACCCTAACCCTAACCCTAACCCTAACCCTAACCCTAACCCTAACCCTAACCCTAACCCTAACCCTAACCCTAACCCTAACCCTAACCCTAACCCTAACCCTAACCCTAACCCTAACCCTAACCCTAACCCTAACCCTAACCCTAACCCTAACCCTAACCCTAACCCTAACCCTAACCCTAACCCTAACCCTAACCCTAACCCTAACCCTAACCCTAACCCTAACCCTAACCCTAACCCTAACCCTAACCCTAACCCTAACCCTAACCCTAACCCTAACCCTAACCCTAACCCTAACCCTAACCCTAACCCTAACCCTAACCCTAACCCTAACCCTAACCCTAACCCTAACCCTAACCCTAACCCTAACCCTAACCCTAACCCTAACCCTAACCCTAACCCTAACCCTAACCCTAACCCTAACCCTAACCCTAACCCTAACCCTAACCCTAACCCTAACCCTAACCCTAACCCTAACCCTAACCCTAACCCTAACCCTAACCCTAACCCTAACCCTAACCCTAACCCTAACCCTAACCCTAACCCTAACCCTAACCCTAACCCTAACCCTAACCCTAACCCTAACCCTAACCCTAACCCTAACCCTAACCCTAACCCTAACCCTAACCCTAACCCTAACCCTAACCCTAACCCTAACCCTAACCCTAACCCTAACCCTAACCCTAACCCTAACCCTAACCCTAACCCTAACCCTAACCCTAACCCTAACCCTAACCCTAACCCTAACCCTAACCCTAACCCTAACCCTAACCCTAACCCTAACCCTAACCCTAACCCTAACCCTAACCCTAACCCTAACCCTAACCCTAACCCTAACCCTAACCCTAACCCTAACCCTAACCCTAACCCTAACCCTAACCCTAACCCTAACCCTAACCCTAACCCTAACCCTAACCCTAACCCTAACCCTAACCCTAACCCTAACCCTAACCCTAACCCTAACCCTAACCCTAACCCTAACCCTAACCCTAACCCTAACCCTAACCCTAACCCTAACCCTAACCCTAACCCTAACCCTAACCCTAACCCTAACCCTAACCCTAACCCTAACCCTAACCCTAACCCTAACCCTAACCCTAACCCTAACCCTAACCCTAACCCTAACCCTAACCCTAACCCTAACCCTAACCCTAACCCTAACCCTAACCCTAACCCTAACCCTAACCCTAACCCTAACCCTAACCCTAACCCTAACCCTAACCCTAACCCTAACCCTAACCCTAACCCTAACCCTAACCCTAACCCTAACCCTAACCCTAACCCTAACCCTAACCCTAACCCTAACCCTAACCCTAACCCTAACCCTAACCCTAACCCTAACCCTAACCCTAACCCTAACCCTAACCCTAACCCTAACCCTAACCCTAACCCTAACCCTAACCCTAACCCTAACCCTAACCCTAACCCTAACCCTAACCCTAACCCTAACCCTAACCCTAACCCTAACCCTAACCCTAACCCTAACCCTAACCCTAACCCTAACCCTAACCCTAACCCTAACCCTAACCCTAACCCTAACCCTAACCCTAACCCTAACCCTAACCCTAACCCTAACCCTAACCCTAACCCTAACCCTAACCCTAACCCTAACCCTAACCCTAACCCTAACCCTAACCCTAACCCTAACCCTAACCCTAACCCTAACCCTAACCCTAACCCTAACCCTAACCCTAACCCTAACCCTAACCCTAACCCTAACCCTAACCCTAACCCTAACCCTAACCCTAACCCTAACCCTAACCCTAACCCTAACCCTAACCCTAACCCTAACCCTAACCCTAACCCTAACCCTAACCCTAACCCTAACCCTAACCCTAACCCTAACCCTAACCCTAACCCTAACCCTAACCCTAACCCTAACCCTAACCCTAACCCTAACCCTAACCCTAACCCTAACCCTAACCCTAACCCTAACCCTAACCCTAACCCTAACCCTAACCCTAACCCTAACCCTAACCCTAACCCTAACCCTAACCCTAACCCTAACCCTAACCCTAACCCTAACCCTAACCCTAACCCTAACCCTAACCCTAACCCTAACCCTAACCCTAACCCTAACCCTAACCCTAACCCTAACCCTAACCCTAACCCTAACCCTAACCCTAACCCTAACCCTAACCCTAACCCTAACCCTAACCCTAACCCTAACCCTAACCCTAACCCTAACCCTAACCCTAACCCTAACCCTAACCCTAACCCTAACCCTAACCCTAACCCTAACCCTAACCCTAACCCTAACCCTAACCCTAACCCTAACCCTAACCCTAACCCTAACCCTAACCCTAACCCTAACCCTAACCCTAACCCTAACCCTAACCCTAACCCTAACCCTAACCCTAACCCTAACCCTAACCCTAACCCTAACCCTAACCCTAACCCTAACCCTAACCCTAACCCTAACCCTAACCCTAACCCTAACCCTAACCCTAACCCTAACCCTAACCCTAACCCTAACCCTAACCCTAACCCTAACCCTAACCCTAACCCTAACCCTAACCCTAACCCTAACCCTAACCCTAACCCTAACCCTAACCCTAACCCTAACCCTAACCCTAACCCTAACCCTAACCCTAACCCTAACCCTAACCCTAACCCTAACCCTAACCCTAACCCTAACCCTAACCCTAACCCTAACCCTAACCCTAACCCTAACCCTAACCCTAACCCTAACCCTAACCCTAACCCTAACCCTAACCCTAACCCTAACCCTAACCCTAACCCTAACCCTAACCCTAACCCTAACCCTAACCCTAACCCTAACCCTAACCCTAACCCTAACCCTAACCCTAACCCTA
>NC_070619.1:13264958-13324958 GCF_027172205.1 Podarcis raffonei | reverse complement strand
AGAATCATATGATGCTGCATATATATCTATATCTGGAGGAGACCTCAAGGGTCATCCAGCCCAGCCCACTGAAAGGCAGGAATATGCAGGAGACCCACCAACCTTGGTTGTGCTGTCAGTGTTGCCCTATGAAAGGGCATTTCTAAGGCTATTTAAACTGCAGCTGCAAGTTGCGCCATGAAGCACACCTTGCCATCCCCTTGGCTGACTGGGAGCGGAGGAGGTGCTGCTTACAGTCTCCCCAGGAGCATTTCAGAAGTCAGGAGGAGGCCTGAAGCCTTCGGGGGGATTGTACATCTGCTAAGAACATTTAATGCTATTTCTCTTTAATCTTTCTGAAACGCCCTTTCCAAAGTATAATGATGGTATATAAACCTCTGGAAGGGACCCCCAAGGGTTGTCCAACCCGCTGTAACGCAGGAACATGCAGGAGTGCCTTACGGGGAACAATCCTACAACCTTACTTGTGCAGCAAATGTTGCCCCCTAAATGACACACCTCTCCTGCAGCTGCAAGTTCAGCCATGAAGCCAACATGGCCACCCACTATTCTTGACTGGAAACAGAGGAAGTGCTGCTTACATACTCCCAGGGAGCATTTCAACAGTCGGGGGAGGCCCTGATCCTGACCCAAGCCTAACCCCAAGGCTCTCCCTAAACCCATCCCTAAAAATGATGCTAGACTTACAACAGCAGACTTACAACTTCAGACCTTTGTCAAAGGTAAAGTGACCCCTGACCATTAGGTCCAGTCGTGTACCGACTCTGGGGTTGCATGGCGTACCTCACTTTGTTAACAGAAGGTGCCAGCATACAGCTTCCGGGTCATGTAAGAGGTTTCTGGCAAACCAGACCAGCACAGAGAAACATTTTCAAAATGCTAGGTTGGGAGGAGCAGGGACGGAGCAACAGGAGCTCACCCCGTTGCGGGGATTCAAACCCCCAACGTTGTGAGTGGCAAGTCCTAGACTCTGCGGTTTAACACACAGCGCCACCAGAGTCCCTATTTTCTGACCTTTGACCTAGTTAAAAAGTACTTTCCGTGGCCTTCTTTGCTCAAACTCCAAATTGTCCAGCTTGTTGTGCATCTGCCTAGAAGTAGCATTTTCATAAGGGAAGACATCTCATAGATTTGCCCCCCGCTGCAGACTTAGAACATGGGCAGGTGTGCATTGCAGGGCATCCCAAAGCAAAACTGCATTCCTGACCCAGGGCTTAGGGGGAATTAGGGTTAGGGGATAAATACTCTCCTGACTGAGAGCGGAGGAGGTCCTGCTTACAGTCTCCCCAGAGCTTTTCAACAGTCAGGAGGAGGCCTGAAGCCTTCAGGGTGATTGTACATCTGCTGAGAACATTTATACCTCAAGCAATGAAAACAACCATGAGACTGCTCTAAAGGAATGCTCATCAGCGTATAAAGTGTTTTTTCTTTAAAACACCTCTCTTAACATTACAAACTGCTGCAAATTTCCAAAATGCATACATACGTGCCAGTATTTCTCGATGTAAATGATTCAACTGGCTTTTGGTTTTGGCCCCCGTTGCAGAGGCTCAGCCCACTTTGTCTCGTGCCATTGGGGCTCCCACCCTAGGTGCAGAGCGGGAGACAGTCTTAAATCTTTGCACAGTTGATTTTCAAGGGCTGACACACACAAACACCCCCCCAAAAAAAATTGCATTATGACATTACTAAATGCTAAGGTTTCCATTTTTGGAGAGACCGTGGGAAAAGTGCAATCTCCCTGACCATCAAAGAATAGAGACTGTTCTCTGGGAGGTTGCCAGGGTTACGGGTGTGAGGAGAGGAAAAAAGACTTTTCAACCAGCTATTTGAGCTGAAATCCACCTTGGAGAAGGCAGGATGCACCTCTGCAAAGGAACAGGCCTTGTGGAAGTGTGGGGACTGTGCAGTCTTACCGATTTAGAGAGATAGCTAGGTATTTCCCACCGTTCCCTTGGCTCCTTGCAGCTAAGAAGCTTTTCCGGTGGATGGAGGTGGACTTAGGCAGATGTAGCATTCAACATTAAGGAATAAAGCAGAGCCCATGCAGGCAACCCATCTTTTTCCACTGCTGACTTGCCTCTTTTTCTTCTCTTTCCTTTCGCTGCCACACTGCTGGGCAAATCAGGCGTTTGGTTAAAGGAGGTGTTTGGATCTTGTCTCAAAAGATTCCCGTTCCCCCTCTCACCACTCTTCTGCCTCACTTTGTCCCGCAAAACTGCCCCCTTCCTTCTCCTCCCCCTTTTTTGGAGCAGGAATTCAACACGCCCCAGAGACCAGAGAAATAACAGGGGGGCAGAATTTTTTCAGAACTGAAAGAGGGGTCCGTGTAAAAAGAGGCAGACGATATGACCATGCTCAAACTAATGTAATGTAATGTGTAATTATTCAATAAGGGACCTCATAGGAAGTGAGGCGACTATCCCATCATACAACTAACTTTAAGGAACGCAATTTCTCTTTCTTCTTTCTCAAGCCCTTTCCAAAGAATGATGATGTTATATAAACCTCGGGAAGGGACCCCAAGGGTCATCCAGTCCAACCTGCTGCATCGCAGGAACATGCAGGAGTCCCTTACGGGGAACAATCCTGAAACCTTGGTTGTGCAGCAAATGTTGCACCCTTAAATGGCACTTTACTTTGCTTTGGTATAGTTTAGGGATCCACACCTCTCCTACATCCTCCCTGGGAGCATTTCAACTGTCAGGGGGAGGCCCTTACCCCTAACCCCGACTCTAATAATGACCCCAATGCCTACATTTACAACAGCAGACTTACAACTTCTGAATTTTGTTAAAGGCCAAAGGACTGCTGACCATTAGGTCCAGTCACGGACGACGCTGGGTTTGTAGCCCTCATCTCGCTTTACTGGTCGAGGGAGCCGGCGTACAGCTTCCGGGTCATGTGGCCAGCATGACTAAGCCGCTTCTGGCGAACCAGAGCAGCGCACAGAAATGTGGTTTACCATCCCGCCGAAGCGCTACCCATTTATCTACTTCCACTTTGGCGTGCTTTCAAGCTGCCAGGTTGGCAGGAGCAGGGACCGAGCAACGGGAGCTCACCCCGTCACGGGGATTCGAACAGCCGACTTTCTGATCGCCAAGTCCTAGACTCTGTGGTTTAACCCACAGCGCCACCCGCGTCCCGTAACTTAAAAGAATGCTATTTCTGTTTATTCTTTCTGAACCACATTCCAAAGAATCATATGGTGCTGCATATATATCTATATCTGGAAGGGACCTCAAGGGTCATCCAGCCCAACCCACTGCAAGGCAGGAATATGCAGAACCACCAAACAACCTTGGTTGTGCTGTCAGTGTTGCCCTATGAAATGGCACTTTTAAGGCACTTTAAACTGCAGCTGCAAGTTGCGCCATAAAGCACACCTTGCCATCCCCTTTTGCTGACTGGGAGCGGAGGAGGTGCTGCTTACAGTCTCCCCAGGAGCATTTCAACAGTCAGGAGGAGGCCTGAAGCCTTCGGGGAGATTGTACATCTGCTGAGAACATTTATATCTCCAGAAAAGGAAACAACCATGAGCCTGATCTAAGGGAACGCTTATAAGTGTATAAAGTGTTTTTTCTTAAAACACCTCTCTTAGAATTACAAACTGCTGCAAATTTCCAAAATGCATACATACGTGCCAGTATTTCTCGATGTAAATGATTCAACTGGCTTTTGGTTTTGGCCCCTGTTGCAGAGGCTCAGCCCACTTAGTCTCGTGCAATTGGGGCTCCCAGCCTAGGTGCATAGCGGGGGACAGGCTTAAATCTTTGCACCATTGATTTTTAAGGGCTGACACACACAAACACTCCCCAAAACTGTATTAAGAGATTACTAAATGCTAGGGTTTCATTTTTTTGAGCGACCGTGAGAAAATACAATCTCCCTGATCATCGAGAAATAGAGACTGTTCTCTGGGAGGGTTTGAGGATAGGAAAAAAGACTTGTCAACCAGCTGTTTGAGCTGAAATCCACCTTTGGAGAAGGCAGGCTGCACCGCTGGAAAGGACCAGGCCTTGTGGAAGTGTGGGGACTGCACGGTCTTACCGATTTAGAGAGATAGCTAGGTATTTCCCACCGTTCCCTTGGCTCCTTGCTGCTAAGAAGCTTTTCCGGTGGATGGAAGTGGACTTAGACAGATGTAGCATTCGACATAAAGGAATAAAGCAGAGCCCATGCAGGCAACCCATCTTTTTCCACTGCTGCCTTGCCTCTTTTTCTTCTCTTTCCTTTCGCTGCCACGCTGCTGGGCGAATCAGGTGTTTGGTTAAAGGAGGTGTTTGGGACTTGTCTCAAAAGATCCCTTCCCCCTCTCGTCCCACAAGGTAGCAACAAGAGAGCCCCTCTTCTCCCTCCCTCTGTATGGCACAGGATCTGAAGCTCCAATTAAGGTACAAGGAAGAATAAGGGAGCTCACAGGAAATGAGGCTACTTTCCCATCATACAACTAACTTTAAAGAACGCTATTTTTCTTCTTTCTGAAACATTTTCCAAAAAATAAAGATGGTATGTAAACCTCTGGAAAGGACCCCAAGGGTCATCCAGACCAACCCGCTGCATCACAGGAACATGCAGGAGTCCCATATGGGGAAAAATCCTAACACCTTGGTTGTGCAGCAAAAGTTGCCCTCTTAAATGGCACTTTGAAGGCTACATCAGGGATCCCGACCTCTCCTGCAGCTGCAATTTCAGCCAGGAAGCCAACATGGCCATCCACTATTCTTGACTGGAAACAGAGGAAGGGCTGCTTACATCCTCCCTGGTAGCATTTCAACAGTCAGGGGGAGGCCCTGACTCCTAAGCCTAACCCCAAGCCTCTCCCTAACCCCGACCCTAACAACAACCCAAACCCCAACCCCTAGACTTACAACAGCAGACTTACAACTTCTGACCTTTGTCAAAGGTAAAGGGACCCCTGACCATTAGGTCCAGTCACGGACGACTCTGGGGTTGCACTGCTCATCCCGCTTTACTGCCCGACAGAGCAGGCGTACAGCATGACTAAGCCGCTTGTGGCGAACCAGAACAACGCACGGTAATGCCGTTTACCAGCCCGCCGGAGCGGTACCCATTTATCTACTTGCACTTTGATGTTCATTCGAACTGCTAGGTTGGCAGGAGCAGGGACCCTGCAAAGGGAGCTCACTCCGTGGCAAGGATTCGAACCGCCAACCTTGTGATCGCCAAGTCCTAGGCTCTGTGGTTTAACCCACAGTGCCTCCTGCATCCCGTAACTTAAAGGAATGCTCTTTCTGTTTCATCTTTCTAAAGCACATTCCAAAGAATCTTATAATGCTGAATTTATATCTATATCTGGAAGGGACAGCAAGGGTCATCCAGCCCAACCCACTACATATTGTTACATGCAGCAGAACCACCAAACAACCTTGGTTGTGCTGTCAGTGTTGCCCTATGAAATGGCACTTTTAAGGCACTTTAAACTGCAGCTGCAAGTTGCGCCATGAAGCACACCTTGCCATCCCCTTGGCTGACTGGGAGCGGAGGAGGTGCTGCTTACAGTCTCCCCAGGAGCATTTCAACAGTCAGGAGGAGGCCTGAAGCCTTCAGGGGGAATGTACATCTGCTAAGAACATTCATACCTCCAGAAAAGGAAACAACCATGAGCCTGCTCTAAGGGAACGCCCATGAGCGTATAAAGTGCTTATCTTTAGAACACCTCTCTTAACATTACAAACTGCTGCAAATTTCCAAAACGCATACAAATAAGTGCCAGTATTTGTCAATGTAAATGATTCAAATGGCTTTTGGTTTTGACCCTGTTGCAGGGGCTCAGCCCATTTAGTCTTGTGGCATTGGGGCTCTAAGCCTATGTGCATAGCAGGTGAAAGTCTTAAATCGTAGCACAGTTGATTTTTAAGGGCTGACACACACACCCCCCCCCAAACTGCATTATGACATTACTAAATGCTAAGGTTTCCATTTTTGGAGAGACAGTGGGAAAAGTGCAATCTCCCTGACCATCGAGGAATAGAGACTGTTCTCTGGGAGGTTGCCAGGGTTACGGGTGTGAGGAGAGGAAAAAAGACTTTTCAACCAGCTGTTTGAGCTGAAATCCACCTTGGAGAAGGCAGGATGCACCTCTGCAAAGGAACAGGCCTTGTGAAAGTGTGGGGACTGTGCGGTCTTACCGATTTAGAGAGATAGCTAGGTATTTCCCACCGTTCCCTTGGCTCCTTGCGGCTAAGAAGCTTTTCCGGTGGATGGAGGTGGACTTAGGCAGATGTAGCATTCGACATGAAGGAATAAAGCAGAGCCCATGCAGGCAACCCATCTTTTTCCACTGCTGCCTTGCCTCTTTTTCTTCTCTTTCCTTTCGCTGCCACACTGCTGGGCGAATCAGGCGTTTGGTTAAAGGAGGTGTTTGGATCTTGTCTCAAAAGATCCCCGTTCCCCCTCTCACCACTCTTCTCCCTCCCTTTCTCACGCAAAACTGCCCCCTTCCTTCTCCTCCCCCTTTTTGGGAGAAGGAATTCAGCACAGCCCATAGAGACCTCAGAAATAACAGGGGGGCGGATATTTTCCAGAAGATCTGAAAGAGGGGTTTGTGTAAAAAGAGGCACAGGATCTGCCAAGCTCCAACTAATGTGCAGGGAAGAATAAGGGAGCTCACAGGAAGCGAGACGACTTTCCTGTGTTAGACCAACTAACTTTAAGGAATGCTATTTCTCTTTCTTCTTTCTCAAGCCCTTTCCAAAGAATAATGATGGAATATAAACCTCTGGAAGGGACCCCAGGGGTCATCCAGTCTAACCCGCTGCATCGCAGGAACATGCAGGACTCCCTTACGGGGAACAATCCCGCAACCTTGGTTGTGCAGCAAATGTTGCCCTCTTAAATGGCACTTTGAAGGCTGCTTAATTATAGCTCAGGGATCCCCTCCTCTCCTGCAGCTGCAAATTCAGCCAGGAAGCCAACATGGCCATCCACTATTCTTGACTGGAAACAGAGGAAGTTCTGCTTACATCCTCCCTGGGAGCATTTCAACTGTCAGGGGGAGGCCCTTACCCCTAACCCCAGCCCTAATAATGACCCAAAGCCCAACCAATACACTTACAACAGCAGACTTAAAACTTCTGACCTTTGTCAAAGGTAAAGGGACCCCTGACCATTAGGTCCAGTCGTGGCCAACTCTGGGGTTGTGGTGCTCATCTCGCTTTATTGCTACAGGGAGCTGGTGTACAGCTTCCAGGTCATGTGGCCAGCATGACTAAGCCGCTTCTGGCGAACCAGAGCAGCGCACAGAAACGCCATTGACCTTCCCGCCGGAGTGGTACCTATTAATCTACTTGCACTTTGACATGCTTTCGTACTGCTAGGTTGGCAGGAGCAGAGACCCTGCAAAGGGAGCTCACCCCGTCGCCGAGATTCAAACCGGTGACCTTCTGATCGGCAAGTCCTAGGCTCTGTGGTTTAACCCACAGCACCACCTACATCCTGTAATTTAAGGAGTGTTTCTTCGTTCTGAACCACATTCCAAGGAATCCTATGATGCTGCATTCATATCTATATCTGGAAGGGACCCCAAAGGTCATCCAGCCCAGCTCACTGCAAGGCAGGAATATGCAGGAGAACTCCACCAACCTTGGTTGTGCTGTCAGTGTTGCCCTATGAAATGGCACTTTTAAGGCACTTTAAACTGCAGCTGCAAGTTGCGCCATGAAGCACACCTTGCCACCCCCTTGGCTGACTGGGAGCGGAGGAAGTGCTGCTTACAGTCTCCCCAGGAGCATTTCAACAGTCAGGAAGAGGCCTGAAGCCTTCAGCGTGATTGTACATCTGCTGAGAACATTTATGCCTCCAGAAAAGGAAACAACCATGAGCCTGCTCTAAGGGAATGCCCATGAGCGTATAAAGTGCTTATCTTTAGAACACCTCTCTTAACATTACAAACTGCTGCAAATTTCCAAAACGCATACATATGTGCCAGTATTTATCAATGTAAATGATTCAACTGGCTTTTGGTTTTGGCCCCTGCTGCAGGGGCTTAGCCCACTTAGTCTCGTGCCATTGGGGCTCCCAGCCTAAGTGCATAGCAGGTGAAAGTCTTAAATATTTGCACAGTTATTTTTAAGGGCTGACACACACAAACACCCCCCCCCCAAACTGCATTAAGAGATTACTAAGTGCTAAGGTTTCCATTTTTGGAGAGACTGGGGGAAAGTGCAATCTCCCTGACCATCGAAGAATAGAGACTGTTCTCTGGGAGGTTGCCAGGGTTACGGGTGTGAGGAGAGGAAAAAAGACTTTTCAACCAGCTGTTTGAGCTGAAATCCACCTTAGAGAAGGCAGGATGCACCTCTGCAAAAGACCAGGCCTTGTGGAAGTGTGGGGACTGTGCAGTCTTACCGATTTAGAGAGATAGCTAGGCATTTCCCACCGTTCCCTTGGCTCCTTGCGGCTAAGCTTTTCCGGTGGATGGATGTGGACTTAGGCAGATGTACCTGCCTTTTGCAACTCCATGGAGAGGTCTAGGAGCTGCCTTGCCTCTTTTTCTTCTCTTTCATTTGGCTGCCACGCTGCTGGGTGAATCAGGTGTTTGGTTAAAGCAGCTTTTTGGATCTTGTGCCCAAAGATCCCCTTTGCCCCTCTCGCCCCACAAGACAGCAGCAGGAGAGCCCTGGCACTGGCATCTTGTCTCAGAAGATTCCCTCTTCTCCCTCCCTCCATCAGGCGAAGCTTCCCCTTCTCCTTCCCTTTTTGGGAGCAGGAATTCAGCATGCCCCATACAGCCTGAGAAATGGGGGGGGGGGGCGAATTATTCCAGAAGAACTGAAAGAGGGATACGTGCAAAACTGGCACAGGATCTGCCAAGCTCAAATTAATGTGCAAGGAAGAATAAGGGAGCTAACAGGAAGCGAGGCGACTTTCCTGTGTTGGGCTGCAACTAACTTTAAGGAACGCTATTTCTCTTTCTGAAGCCCTTTCCAAAGAATAAAGATGGTATATAAACCTCTGGAAGGGACCCCAAGGGTCATCCAGTCCAACCTGCTACATCGCAGGAGTCCCTTATGGGGAACAATCCTGCAACCTTAGTTGTGCAGCAAATGTTGCCCTCTTAAATGGCACTTTAAAGGCTACTTCAGGGATCCCCACCTCTCCTGCAGCTGCAAGTTCAGACATGAAGCAAACATGGCCATCCACTATTCTTGACTGGAAACATCCTCCCTGGGAGCATTTCAACAGTCAGGGGGAGACCCTGACCCCTAAGCCTAACCCAAAGCCTCTCCCTAAACCTGACCCTAATAATGACCCAAACCCCAACTGCTAGACTTACAACAGCAGACTTACAACTTCTGACCATTGTCAAAGGTAAAGGGACCCCTGACCATTAGGTCCAGTCGTGGCAGACTCTGGGGTTGCGGCGCACATCTCACTTTATTGGCCGGCGCACAGCTTCTGGGTCATGGGGCCAGCATGACTAAGCCGCTTCTGCCGAACCAGAGCAGAGCATGGAAACGCCATTTACCTTCCTGCCGGAGCAGTACCTATTTTTCTTATTGCCATTTAACGCGCTTTCGAACTGCTAGGTGGCAGGAGCAGGGACCGAGCAACGGGAGCTCACCCCGTTGCGGGGATTCGAACCGCTGACCTTCTGATTGGCAAGTCCTAGGCTCTGTGGTTTAACACACACCACCACCTGTGTCCCTTCTTTCTGACCTTTGACCCCTAGTTAAAAACTAGACTTTCTGTGACCTTCTTTACTCAAACCCCAAATTGTCCAGGATGTTGTACACCTGTCTAGAAGTACCAAACATCTCATAAAGAGATTTCTCTGCACCTGTGGCCTCAGGTGTGCATTGCAGTCCCAAAACAAATCTTCCTGAACCTGGGGTTAGGGGAATTAGGGCATTTAGGGTATAAAGACTATACTTTTTGGGAAGCCTGTTGGGAAGTGGTTGGCCATGATACAACTAACCGTGAGGTATGTTTTTGTATTTCTTCTTTGTTTAGCACTTTGCAGCTCTTAGGAAGATGCAGGCGTCCCTTATGGAGATCCCCCTGCAACCTTAGTGCTCACAGTACCAAAAGGTGGTAGCATTTAACTGTTAGGTGTCACAGCCTAAAGTGAGGCAACTTTGCCATCGTAAAGGTAAAAGGACCCCTGACCATTAGGTCCAGTCGTGACGAACTCTGGGGTTGCGGCGCTCCTCTCACTTTACTGGCCTTGAAAACCGCCATTAACCTTCCTGCCAGAGCATTTTTCTACTTGCACTTTGACGTGCTATCAAACTGCTAGGTTGGCAGGAGCAGGGACCCAGCAACGGGAGCTCACCCCATGGCGGGGATTCGAACCGCTGAACTTCTGTTCGGCAAGTCCTAGGCTCTATGGTTTAACCCACAGTGCCACCTGCTTCCCATAACTTAAAGAAATTGTATTTGTTTCTTCTTTCTGAAGCACATTCCAAAGAATCATATGATGCTGCATATATGCCTTTATCTGTTAGGGACCCCAAGGGTCATCCAATCCAACCCGCTTCATCGCAGGAACATGCAGGAGCCCCTTATGGGGAACAATCCTGCAACCTTGGTTGTGCAGCAAATGTTGCCCTCTTAAATGGCACTTTAAAGGCTGCTTTAGCATAGTTCAGGGATCCACACCTCTCCTGCAGCTGCAAGGTCAGCCATGAAGCCAACATGGCCATCCACTATTCTTGACTGGAAACAGAGGAAGTTCTGCTTACATCCTCCCTGGGAGCATTTCAACAGTCAGGGGGAGGCCCTGATCCTGACCCCTAAGCCTAACACCGACCCTATCAATGACCTAAACCCCAACCCCGACTTACAACAGCAGACTTACAACTTCTGACCTTTGTCAAAAGTAAAGTGACCCCTGGCCATTAGGTCCAGTCATGGCCGACTCTGGGGTTGCGGTGCACATCTCACTTTATTGGCCAGCGTACAGCTTCCGGGTCTTGTGCCCAGCATGACTAAGCCGCTTCTGGCGAACCAGAGCAGCGCACGGAAACCCCGTTTACCTTCCTGCCAGAGCGGTACCTATTTACCGTATTTTTCGCACGATTGGACGCACCGGACCATAGGACACACGTAGTTTTCAGGGGGGGAAATCAAGGAAAAAATATGATTTCCCCCCCCCCCAGCTCTGGGAGCAGTGGACAGGCTGCACGCAGCCTGTGCGCTACTCCAAGACCTTCTCCCTGCTTTTGCGGGAGGTGGCAGAATTCCCCCACCTCCCGCAAAAGCCCACAGGAGCCCCGCGTGACTCCTGCGGGCTTTTCGACCAGGAGGGAGAAGGGACTGAAACGGCCCGTCAGTCCCTTCTCCCTCCTTGGGGAAAAGCCCCCAAGAACCGCTCGCTCTTTAAAGGCTGTGCGGCTCCTGCGGGCTTTTCTAGGAGGTGGGGGAATTCCTAGAAAAGCCAGCAAAGCCGTGCAGCCCCTTTAAAGAGCGCACGGCTTTTGCCTGCTTTTGCGGGAGGTGGGGGAATTCCCCCATCTCCCGCAAAAGCCCGCAGGAGGGAGAAGGGACTGACTCGGCCAGTCAGTCCCTTCTCCCTCCTTGGGGAAAAGCCCCCAAGAGCCGCTCGCTCTTTAAAGGGTGCGCGGCTCCTGCGGGCTTTTCTAGGAGGTGGGGGAATTCCCCCACCTCCTAGAAAAGCCAGCAGAAGCCACGGAGCCCCTTTAAAGAGCGCCTGGCTTTTGCCTGCTTTTGCGGGAGGTGGGGGAATTCCCCCATCTCCCCCAAAAGCCCACAGGAGGGTTGGAGAGTAGCGGGAAGGCGTCGCACGCCTTCCCGCTGCCCCCCAATCTCTGGGGCTGGCGATGGGGGAAGCGCTGCTTTCCCCACCGCCAGCCTCAAACCCGGGTTGGAGAGTAGCGGGAAGGCATCGCTGCCTTCCCGCTGCCCCCCAATCTCTGGGGCTGGCGATGGGGGAAGCGCTGCTTTCCCCACCGCCAGCCTCCAACCCGGGTTGGAGAGTAGCGGGAAGGCGTCGCACGCCTTCCCGCTGCCCCCCAATCTCTGGGGCTGGCGATGGGGGAAGCGCTGCTTTCCCCACCGCCAGCCTCCAACCCGGGTTGGAGAGTAGCGGGAAGGCATCGCTGCCTTCCCGCTGCCCCCCAATCTCTGGGGCTGGCGATGGGGGAAGCGCTGCTTTCCCCACCGCCAGCCTCCAACCCGGGTTGGAGAGTAGCGGGAAGGCGTTGCGCGCCTTCCTGCTGCCCCCCATCCTCTGGGGCTGGCGATGGGGGAAGCGCTGGTTTCCCCACCGCCAGCCTCAAAGAGCAGACTCTCCTGGCTTCAGCGGAAGCAACGCAAAGCCTCCGGAGCGCAGGCTTCGGAGGCTTTGCCTTGCTATCGCTGAAGCCAGGGAGCCTGCATTCGCTCCATAGGACGCACACACATTTCCCCTTCATTTTTGGAGGGGAAAAAGTGCGTCCTATAGAGCGAAAAATACGGTATCTACTTGCACTTGAACGTGCTTTCAAGTTGCTAGGTTGGCAGGAGCAGGGACCCAGCAATGGGAGCTCACCCCGTTGCGGGGATTCGAACTGCTGACCTTCTGATTGGCAAGTCCTAGGCTCTGTGGTTTAACCCACAGCACCACCCGTGTCCCTTCTTTCTGACCTTTGACCCATGTTAAAAACTAGACTTTCTGTGACCTTCTTTACTCCAACCCCAAATTGTCCAGGATCTTGTGCACCTGTCTAGAGGTACCATTTTCATTAGGGAAAACATCTCATAAAGAGATTTCTCTGCACCTGCGGCCTCAGGTGTGCATTGCAGGGCAGTCCCAAAATAAAACTGCCTTCCTGACCCTGGGGTTAGGGGAATTAGGGAATTTAGGGTATAAAGACTATGCTTTTTTGGAAGCCTGTTTCTTCTGACTCATTTCTACAGTTGTGTATGCACTGCACACTGGTGTTGAAAACCCTCACCCAAAAGATCCCTGGACAATTAGGCTCCTACCGTTCTCTGTATGGGTGCTGCTCCTCTTCCGGGCAGGCGCTGAAGGTGGGACCTTGTCCGCCATGATTAGGGAGGGAAGAAAGATTAGGGGGGAGAAGGTAGAGCGTTCTCTTCATCTCCCCCTTCTGCCCGGAAGTGTGCGCAGGGAAGCCCACTCATTTCAGGAATCCTCGTTTCCCCCCTCCCTTTCCTTTTCCATACCCAAGTAGGCTTATGCACGAAACATATGGGTGATAATAAATCCACAAAATCTGACATTTAGGAACACAGCAAACCTGTGGGCCTGATTTCTTTCAGATGAACTGAAAGAGTAAGAGTATAAAACAGGCACAATAAAGTAGCAGGCTGGGGAGGGGAAGTTGTTCGCCATCATACAACTAACCGGGAGGTACGTTTTCCTGTTTCTTCTTTGTGTGGCACTTTGCATCTCTTAGAAATATGCAGGCATCCCTTATGGAGATCCCCCTGCAACCTTGGTGCTCACAGTACAAAAGGTGGTAACATTTAACTGTTAGGTGTCACAGTCTAAACTGAGGCAACTTTGCCATCATACAACTAACTTAAAGGAATGTTATTTCTGGTTCTTCTTTCTGAAGCACATTCCAAAAGAATCCTATGATGGTGTATATGTCTACATCTGGAAGGGACCTCAAGGATCATCCATCCCAACGCGCTGCAAGGCAGGAATATGCAGAACGACCACCAACCTTGGTTCTGCTGTCAATGTTGCCCTATTAAATGGCACTTTTAAGGCAATTTAAACTGCAGCTGCAAGTTGCGCCATGAAGCACACCTTGCCATCCCCTTTTCCTGACTGGGAGCGGAGGAGGTGCTGCTTACAGCCTCCCCAAGAGCATTTCATCAGTCAGGAGGAGGCCTGAAGCCTTCGGGGGGATTGTACATCTGCTGAGAACATTTATACCTCCAGAAAAATGAAACAACAATGAGCCTGGTCTAAGGGGAATGCTCATGAGTGTATAAAGTGCTTTTCTCTAGAGCACCTCTCTTGACATTGCAAGCTGATGCAAGTGTTCAAAACTGGTGTGAAGTTGCTGGTTTGTAAATATTAAATATTCCTACTTTATTGATCTGAATTATTCTAATGGCTTCTAGTGCTGGCCACTACAGCAGGGGCTGATCCCCATTTCTTCTGCTGCTGTTCAATTCAGAGTATCTGCTCAAAAAATCAAACAGAAAGCAATGGAGGGTTGCCATGAAGGCTGGGGCGAGAGGGCAAACTGGGTCTTCTAGACCCAAACTGGGTTTAGGGAAGCTCCATTAGACAAAGCCAGCTCACTGCCTCTCTAATTCAATGGGCTTCCTTGTAAATTAATTCTCTTTTTTAATTTATGCCTCTTCAAAAACATTTATCTTAAGATTTAACGTGCAAGTGTATCACTTTGGGATGCTAATTAATCTCCGCTTGGATTATGTGGATAAATCGATAGGTGAAAGAATCGGTGCCTTGAGTAATTACCTGGTTAAAGCAATGGTTCATCTGAAGAAATTAAGTTTTCAACACATTGCTTTGTCACCTTTAGATAGCCTAACAAGAACAGGAAAAAGAAGACAAACCTCACCAACATGGGTGAAGCCAGGTGTTGCTAGCCTACCCCAATCAAATAAATAAAATTATTTTACTGTATTTTTACTGTACTGTACTGTGGTTAGCGGGGATGAGGCTAAGCCCCACTTGGGTGGGTGTGGTATATCAGGAGTGGGGTTGTTTAAAAATGTTCCTATATGTTATATGTTAATATGTCTATTTTTTCTCTTTTACCTTCATGACTTTTCCTCCATCTCCTCTTCTCCCTTTATCACCCGAAGTTTCCTCCTCCTTTTCAGAACAGGAATTCAGCAGAGCAGACCTAAGAAATATCAATAATGTCAATTATTTTCACAAGAAGGGAAAGAGGGGTCCACGTCAAAGCAAACATAGAATATGTCCAGCACAGATTGCAGTGGAAGAAAGAATCAAGTGGGAAAGGAGCCAGCGTACGACTAACTGGAAGAAATGTGTTTTTCTTCTTTATTTTTTCTTGTTTATTCTTTCTGAAGCACTTCCCCAAGAATCATATAATGGTGCATCTAGCTGGAAGGGACCCAAAGGGTCATCCAGTCCAACCCGCTTCAAGGCAGGAATCTGTGAAGGAACCACAAGGGTTCATTTAATAATAAAAATAGTAATAAGTGAAAGAATTAGGATCTTGAGGAATTAGCTGGTTACAAAACCACTGCTTCAAGCAGTGCTTCATCTGAACAATACACTGTTCAGGTACAGTTTTCAATACATTAAAGGCGGCCAGAGGGGGAAAGCAAAGGAGATCTTATTTTATATAAAGAATTATGATTCTTATCACAGCAAGTTCCTCTGGAGTTGCTTCTCCCCCCAATTCAAATAAATAAAAATACTATAGTGTTAATGCTTAGGGAGGAAGAGGGCATGTCCCACTTGGGTGGGTGTAATTTATAATAATAATAATAATAATAATTTAACATTTAATGGTAATAATGAATTACTCTTTCTCAGCCACCAACAGAATATTTTTTAAAAAATGATAAAACGTAATATACTACAAACTTCCCTCGCCCTTTTATAATAACAATAATAATAAAATTAATGATAAAAATAATGTATTACTCTTTCCCAGCCACCAACAGAAAATTTAAAAAAGATAAAACGTCATATATTACAAACTTCCCTCACCTTTTTATAATAATAAGAATAATAATTTAAAAAATAATGATAATAATAATGTATTACTATTTCCAGCCACCGACAGAAAATTTAAAAAGCGATAAAACACAATATAATACAAACTTCCCTCACCTTTTTACAATAAAAACCATTATAATAATGCTAACAATTTAAAAATGAAGGATAATCCTCATTTATTCCCCAACAGAATACTAAAAAATTCGACAAAGCGTAATATATTACAAACTTCCCTCAGGTTTTCTAATAATAATAATAATAATAATAATTTAAAAATAAATTGTGATAATTCTTTATTATTATTTCCCGCCCGCTCACAACAGAAGACAGTCTTAGAACCACGACCAAACTCACGCGCTTCCTTCGAGAAAATGGCGAGAGAAACGCTGAGGAGAAGAAGCGCCACGCGGCCGGCCACGCCCATGATGCCACCTGGGATTGGCCGAAAGGCCGACCTATCGCCCCCGAGTTTACTGCTGCTGCGGCTGGGGGCGCGTGCGTGGAGCGAGGGGGTTCCTGGAGCGGCCATTTTGGACGAGGGCAAAAGGACTGGAAACAGGGTGTAAGAAAGGGCAGAAGACGCGCCACCGCCACCATGATGGTGAAGGGCCGTCGGCGGCGATAGGTGGGCCTTTGGGCCAATCCCAGGCCGGGCGGTGGGCGGGGCCAGCCCTTTCCCGCTTTTTCTCCTCCCAGCTGCTTCTCAGCTAATTCTCCTCAGATGTTTCCCACGCCCGGGACGCCGAGGCTGTTTTGGCGCGTTTTTATTACAATAAAGGATTATTAGCAGTACTTTTTAAATTATTTTTATTTTTATTATTAGAAAAGCCTTGGTGAAGTTTGCAAGTACGTTTTGTCGCGTTTTTAATATTCTGTTGGGAGTGGCTGGAGAAGGGGAATAAATGAGGATTATCCTTCATTTTTCACTTCTTATTATTATACTGGTTATTCTTATAAAATTTATAAAAGATTGTAGTATATTATGTTTTATCGTGTTTTTAAATACTCTGTTGCTGGCTGGGAAAGAGTAATAAACTATTATTATCATTAAATGTTAAATTATTATTATTATTATAAATCACACCCACCCAAGTGGGACATGGCCTCTTCCCCCCTAAGCATTAACAGTATAGTATTTTTATTCCAACTGGGGCAGGGAAGCTCCCCTTGGCTACAGCAACTCCAGAGGAACTAAATCATTATTTACTATTTATGTAAAATAAAGTGCAGATCTCCATTGCTTTCCCCCTCAGGCCGCCCTTAATGTATTGGAAACTGTACCTGAACAATGTATTGTGCAGATGAAGCACTGCTTGAAGCAGTTGTTTTGTAACAGCTAATTCCTCAAGATCCCAATTCCTCCACTTTTTATTAAATGCAGTTTCCTTGTGGTTCCTTCGCAGATTCCTGCCTTGCAGCGGGTGGGACTGGATGACCCTTGGGGTCCCTTCCAGCTAAATGCACATGATTCTGGGGAAAGTGCTTCAGAAAGAAGAAACGGGGGAAAGCACATTTCTTCCCGTTAGTCGTCTGCTGGCTCCTTTCCCACTTGATTCTTTCACTGAAATCTGGGCAGGAAATATTATATGTCTGCTTTGACGTGGACCCCTCTTTCCCTTCTTGTGAAAATAATTGACATTATTGATATTTCTTAGGTCTGAATTCCTGCTCTGAAAAGGGGGAGGAGGAGGAAGAAACTTCGCCTGATGAAGGGAGAAGAGCAGGTGGAGGAAAACTCAGCTGCAGGCATAAAGGTAAAAGGGAAAAAATAGAAATAGAAATTGACATCTAACACTTAAGAACATTTTTAAACAACACCACTCCTGATATATCACACCGACCCCCCCCCTAACCAGCACAGTACAGTAAAAATACAGTAAAATATTGTTATTTATTTGATTGGGGTAGGGCAAAACCTTCTGGCTATATGCTGAATTCCTGCTCTGAAAAGGAGGAAGAGGAAACTTCACCGGATGAAGGGAGAAGAGGTGGCGGAAAAGTCATGAAGGTAAAAGGGGAAAAATAGAAATTAACATCTAACACTTAAGAACATTTTTAAACCACCCCAGTCCTGATATATCGCACCGACCCCCCTAACCAGCACAGTACAGTACTGTAAAAATACAGTAAAGTATTTTTATTTATTTGATGGGGTAGGGCAGCACCTCCTGGCTTCTCCCATGTTGGTGAGGTTTGTCTCCTTTTCCTTTTCTTGTTAGGCCATCTAAAGGTGACAAAGCAATGGGTTGGAAACCTAATTTCTTCAGATGAACCATTGCTTTAACCAGTACCATATTTTTTGCTCCATACTCGTGTAAGCAGCTCCTCTCCCACTTTCCTGCTTCAAAGCGGAGGGAATCTGGTGCAGTTGCGAGCGGAGGATCCATGGCTCCGCTTCCTTCCCTCCTCCATGGTTGCTTTGAAACTGTGCAGGGGGGAAAGAGGGCAGGATATAGATGCCGGGCAGGACGACACAACCACCCTTGGACCACTGGAAAGTCCACCGCAGCCTCCCCAGATTTCCTCTGAGACGGCCAGGCTAATCTCGATGGCCAGAAGAGCTGGAAACTGGCAGGGGCTGTTGATTTAAAGATGAAAACATGCGCACACGTGAAAGACATCCTCCCAGGTTCCTGGACACAACCCCCGCTTGAGATTCACACAGGTTCCATGGATGGCATTGGCAGCTGGAGGAGCAGCCTGGGGAAAGAGCAAGTCCTGGTTTCCAGCTGAAGATCAGCTCTTTTGTGGTGGCCTCAAACAACCCTTTGACTGCATGGGGAATTCCCCCTCCCTTAATTCAGGATGTGCCTGCCCTTTTCCCTTAGCTGTAAAAGCACCTTCAAGAGAGTAATGGGAGGTGACACAGTCGTCTTCCAGATGTGCAAAGAACCACCCTCGCCACACTAAACGGGACAGCAAGCCTCACACAGATCTGTAGCATAAATGGGAACCTGGGAAGCTGCCTTATATGGAGTCGGACCCACTACTCCATCTAGCTTAGTAATGTCAACACTGACTGGCAGCAGTTTGCCAGAGTTTCAGGCCTGGAGAAGCGGGGATTGAGCGTGTGGTGTTCTGCAGGCAAAGCCACTGAGGTTACAGCTATTCCCTTTAAAAACAAACTAAGATTGTAGTCCCATCTGCCTCTTCTCCAACGTAAATCGGAGCCAGGGCACACAATATCAGTTTGGGGCATCTAAAACTATGAAAATGGGCTTAGAGATCTTGAGTTTCTGACTGCTCAGCCGCATACTTCATCAAATGTGGATGCCAAACAAATGAACTTTGTGGTTAACCCTGAAGCCTGTCTCTTTCTCTAGAACGCGCCTGATGGGCGTTTGCGCTGCCTCCCTTGGTTCTCCCGGCCTGATGAGTTTTGGGGCTTGACTGGTCCTGGAGTATTGCAGTTGCTCTGGCCATTTCTCCGGCTCATCCTTGAAACAGCCTGGAGAGAACTCCTGTAAGTCCCACTTCCTCTGGCAGTAGTAATGACCACACAGGGGCGCTGTTTATTTTCCTATTGAGGTCTATTCCAGTATTGGCAACACGAGGTCACTGATTATTTTCCTATTGAAGTCTATTCCAGTAAAGGCCACACGAGGGCACTGTTTATTTTCCTATTGAAGTCTATTCCAGTAATGGCCACACGAGGGCACTGTTTATTTTACTATTGAAGTATATTCCAGTATTGGCCACACGAGGGCACTGTTTATTTTCCTATTGTTGTTGTTTAGTCGTTTAGTCGTGTCCGACTCTTCACAAGCTTCACAATCTGTCCTTCCAGTGAGCACTCAGGGCTGATTTCCTTCAGAATGGAGAGGTTTGATCTTCTTGCAGTCGATGGGACTCTCAAGAGTCTCCTCCAGCACCAGAATTCAAAAGCATCAATTCTTTGGCGATCAGCCTTCTTGATGGTCCAGCTCTCACTTCACATCACTACTGGGAAAACCATGGCTTTAACTATACGGACCTTTGTTGGCAAGGTGATGTCTCTACTTCTCAATATGCTGTCTAGGCCTGTCATTGCCCTTCTCCCAAGAAGCAGGCGTCTTTTAATTTCGTGACTGCTGTCACCATCTGCAGTGATCATGGAGCCCAAGAAAATAAAATCTCTCACTGCCTCCATTTCTTCCCCTTCTATTTGCCAGGAGGTGATGGGACCAGTGACCACGATCTTCGTTTTTTTTAATGTTGAGCTTCAGACCCTATTTTGCGCTCTCCTCTTTCACCATCATTAAAAGGTTCTTTAATTCCTCCTCAATTTCTGCCATCAAGGTTGTGTCATCTGCATATCTGAGGTTGTTGATATTTCTTCCGGCAATCTTAATTTCGGCTAGGGATTCATCCAGCCCAGCCTTTCGCATGATGAATTCTGCATATAAGTTAAATAAGCAGGGAGACAAAATACAGCCTTGTCGTACTCCTTTTCCAATTTTGAACCAATCAGTTGTTCCATATCCAGTTCTAACTGTAGCTTCTTGTCCCACATAGAGATTTCTCAGGAGACAGATGAGGTGATCAGGCACTCACATTTCTTTAAGAACTTGCAGGTTTGAATTCCTGCTCTGAAAAGGAGGAGGAGGAGGAAGAAACTTCGCCTGATGAAGGGAGAAGAGGAGGTGGAGGAAAACTCAGCTGCAGACATGGAGGTAAAGGGGGAAAAAGAGAAATATACACATAACACTTAAGAACATTTTTAAACAACCCCACTCCTGATATATCACACCGACCCCCCCTAACCAGCACAGTACAGTTAAAATACAGTAAAGTGTTTTTATTTATTTGAATGGGGTAGGGCAGCTCCTCCTAGCTTCCCCCATGTTGGTGAGGTTTGTCTCCTTTCTCCTCTTCTTGTTAGGCTATCTAAAGGGGACAAAGCAATGTGTTGAAAACTTAAATTTCTTCCGATGAACCATTGATTTAACCAGATAATTGATTCTTGCACCTATCGATTTATCCACATAATCCAAGCGGAGATGAATTAGCATCCCAAAAGGGTACACTAGCAAGTACACTAGCACACAAATGATAATATTTGAATTCACTGGGCATTCAAATACTTGAGGCAGGGAGCTGGCTGATTCGTCTAATGGAGCATACAAAACACTTTGGATCTAGAAGACCCCAGCCTTAATGGCAACCCTCCATTGCTTTCTGTTTTGCCGGGAGGTATAAATGTTGCTAGCAGATGAGCAGTCACCCCAAGAACTTCAGGCAGCAAAAGGAGATGGCCAGGGGGGCTTCATGGCGGAACTGAACTGGCAGCTGCAGGAGAAGGGTGGATCCCTCATGGATGACCCTTGGGGTCCCTTCCCGATATAGACTCAGAAAGAGAAAGAGCATTTCTTGAAGTGAGTTGTGGTTGTCGGCATGCAGAGGGGAGCAAGACCCAGCAGGATCGTATCCTTCCGGCCGTCCTGCTGTGAAGACCCACCTGCCTCTGCTCCGACATAAATCAGCAACCCAGGCTTAAAAGCCAGGACATATAAGCCGAGCTAACAGCGCACACAGAGTGGCATGAGGCTTGTGGAACCATGGATTTATTAATCAAACTATGGATTTATTAATCATAAATCAGGACAAAAAACATGTCATCATACTATGGTTGTGATGATAAAAGGAGGTGAAGCTCATTTGTATGCTTCAGAATCCAAATGAGATAAATTAAAAGTTTCAAAGGGGAAATAATTTTAGAGCCATATTCAAATTCCTGCGTGGAAATAACTTACACCTAAAAATTATCATGAATTCTATACCAGTACTGGCCACAGGAGGGCACTGTTTATTTTCCTATTGAGGTCTATTTCAGTACTGGCCACAGGAGGGCACTGTTTATTTTCCTATTGAGGTCTATTCCAGTAATGGCCACACGAGGGCGCTGTTTATTTTCCAATCCATGTCTAACCCTAACCAGGCCCCTCAGGCACTGTTGGGACACCTCCCAGAAGGGATTTTTGGGGGGGGTCCCTCCAGCCTTCCCTCTCCGCAGGGACCACAAGAGGCATCTAGTCTGACCCCTGAAATGCAGAGAGGGAACCCCAGAGGCATCTAGTCTGACCCCTGAAATGCAGAAATCTAGTCTAGGCTCCGCTGCCCTCAACCAACACGGCGCCGCCGCTGCCTCTTCCGCCCTTTCTTTCCCCTCCCTCTTTCCAGTCCCCTTGCCCTTGTCCAAAATGGATGCCCTAGCAACTCCCTCCATCAATCCAATCTTGGCCACGATAGGTGGGCCTTTGGGCCAATCCCAGGTCGGGCAGTGGGCGGGGCCAGCCGTTTCCCGCTTTTTCTCCTCCCAGCTGTTTCTCAGCTGCTTCTCCTCAGATGTTTCCCGCGCCCTTTGGGCGCCTTTTTCATGCTGGGAAACAGCAATAAATTCTTATTAGCATTTCATTTTAAATCATGGTGATGATGATGATGATTAGAAAAGGAGGCAAAGTTTGTAATATAGTATGTTTTGTCGCGTTTTTAATATTCTGTGGGGAGCGGCTAGGAAAGGAGAATAAATGAGGCTTATCCTTCATTTTTCAATTCCTATCATTATTATTATAATGGTTATTCTGATAAAAGGGTGAGGGAAGTTTGTCGCATATGATGTTTTATCATTTTTTAAATATTCTGTTGGTGGCTGGGGAAAAAGCAGTACATTATTATTATCATTCAATGTTAAATTATTATTATAATTATTATAAACCCCACCCACCCAAGTGGGACATGGCCTAAACAGCATAGTATTTTTATTTATTCGAACTGTATCTTGGAAACTGTATCTGAAACAATGTATTTGTTGCAGAAATGACAGACGGGTAATTCAGATCCTTTCCACTTGACAGCTGTAAAAATCATATCAAATCCCCTCCTTTGCCACTTTCCTCCATTTCAAAGCTCTTTTCCCCTCAAAAAGGGACTCCAGGAAGGGATTGTTGGCCAAGGAAAGCCTTATTATTATTATTATTATTATTATCCCACCCCCAAACTTGCCAACAATTATCATGCTTATTCTTATAAAAGGGTGAGGGAAGTTTGGAGTATATGACGTTCTATCATTTTTAAAAAATATCCTGAGGTGGCTGGGAAAGAGTAATAAATTATGAGTATCATTAAATGTTAAATTATTATTGTTATTATTATTCACACCCACCCAAGTGGGACATGGCCTCTTCCCCCCTAAGCCTTAACAGTATAGTATTTTTATTTATTTGAATTGGGGGGAGAGGCAACTCCAGAGGAACTGGCTGTGATAATAGTCATTTATTCTTTATATAAAATAAAGTGCAGATCTCCATTGCTTTCCCTCTCAGGCCGCCTTTAATGTATTGAAAACTGTACCTGAACAGTGTATTGTTCAGATGAAGCACTGCTTGGTTTTGAAACCAGCTAATTCCTCAAGATCCCAATTCCTCCACTTATTCTTATTCTTATTCTTATTAAATGAACCCTTGTGGTTACTTCGCAGATTCCTGCCTTGCAGCGGGTTGGACTGGATGACCCTTGGGGTCCCTTCCAGCTAAATGCACCATTATATGATTCTGGGGAAAGTGCTTCAGAAAAAGGAAACGGGGAGAAAAACACATTTCTTCCAGTTAGTCGTATGCTGGCTCCTTTCCGACTTGATTCTTTCTTCCACTGCAATCTGGGCTTGAAATATTCTAGATCTGCTTTGACATGGACCTCTTTCCCTTCTTGTGAAAATAATTGACATTATTGATATTTCTTAGGTTTGAATTCCTGCTCTGAAAAGGAGGAGGAGGAGGAGGAGGAAGAAACTTCGCCTGATGAAGGGAGAAGAGGAGGTGGAGGAAAACTCAGCTGCAGACATGAAGGTAAAGGGGGGAAAATAGAAATATACACATAACACTTAAGAACATATTTAAACAACCCCACTCCTGATATATCACACCGACCCCCCCCCAACCAGCACAGTACAGTTAAAATACAGTAAAGTGTTTTTATTTATTTGAATGGGGTAGGGCAGCTCCTCCTAGCTTCCCCCATGTTGGTGAGGTTTGTCTCCTTTCTCCTCTTCTTGTTAGGCTATCTAAAGGGGACAAAGCAATGTGTTGAAAACTTAAATTTCTTCCGATGAACAATTGCTTTAACCAGATAATTGATTCTTGCACCTATCGATTTATCCACATAATCCAAGCGGAGATGAATTAGCATCCCAAAAGGGTACACTAGCAAGTACACTAGCACACAAATGATAATATTTGAATTCACTGGGCATTCAAATACTTGAGGCAGGGAGCTGGCTGATTTGTCTAATGGAGCATACAAAACACTTTGGACCTAGAAGACCCCAGCCTTAATGGCAACCCTCCATTGCTTTCTGTTTTGCCGGGAGGTATAAATGTTGCTAGCAGATGAGCAGTCACCCCAAGAACTTCAGGCAGCAAAAGGAGATGGCCAGGGGGGCTTCATGGCGGAACTGAACTGGCAGCTGCAGGAGAAGGGTGGATCCCTCATGGATGACCCTTGGGGTCCCTTCCCGATATAGACTCAGAAAGAGAAAGAGCATTTCTTGAAGTGAGTTGTGGTTGTCGGCATGCAGAGGGGAGCAAGACCCAGCAGGATCGTATCCTTCCGGCCGTCCTGCTGTGAAGACCCACCTGCCTCTGCTCCGACATAAATCAGCAACCCAGGCTTAAAAGCCAGGACATATAAGCCGAGCTAACAGCGCACACAGAGTGGCATGAGGCTTGTGGAACCATGGATTTATTAATCAAACTATGGATTTATTAATCATAAATCAGGACAAAAAACATGTCATCATACTATGGTTGTGATGATAAAAGGAGGTGAAGCTCATTTGTATGCTTCAGAATCCAAATGAGATAAATTAAAAGTTTCAAAGGGGAAATAATTTTAGAGCCATATTCAAATTCCTGCGTGGAAATAACTTACACCTAGAAATTACCATGAATTCTATACCAGTACTGGCCACAGGAGGGCACTGTTTATTTTCCTATTGAGGGCTATTCCAGTAATGGCCACACGGGGTCACTGTTTATTTTCCAATCCATGTCTAACCCTAACCAGGCCCCTCAGGCACTGTTGGGACACCTCCCAGAAGGGATTTTTCGGGGGGGTCCCTCCAGCCTTCCCTCTCCGCAGGGACCACAAGAGGTATCTAGTCTGACCCCTGAAATCCAGAGAGGGAACACCAGAGGCATATAGACTGACCCCTGAAATGCAGAGAGGGAACCCCAGAGGCATCTAGTCTGACCCCTGAAATGCAGAAATCTAGTCTAGGCCCCGCTGCCCTCAACCAACACGGCGCCGCCGCTGCCTCTTCCTCCCTTTCTTTCCCCTCCCTCTTTCCAGTCCCCTTGCCCTTGTCCAAAATGGATGCCCTAGCAACTCCCTCCATCAATCCAATCTTGGCCACGATAGGTGGGCCTTTGGGCCAATCCCAGGTCGGGCAGTGGGCGGGGCCAGCCGTTTCCCGCTTTTTCTCCTCCCAGCTGTTTCTCAGCTGCTTCTCCTCAGATGTTTCCCGCGCCCTTTGGGCGCCTTTTTCATGCTGGGAAACAGCAATAAATTATTATTAGCATTTCATTTTAAATCATGATGATGATGATGATGATGATTAGAAAAGGAGGCAAAGTTTGTAATATAGTATGTTTTGTTGCGTTTTTAATATTCTGTGGGGAGCGGCTGGGAAAGGAGAATAAATGAGGCTTATCCTTCATTTTTCAATTCCTATCATTATTATTATAATGGTTATTCTGATAAAAGGGTGAGGGAAGTTTGTCACATATGATGTTTTATCATTTTTTAAATATTCTGTTGGTGGCTGGGGAAAAAGCAGTACATTATTATTATCATTCAATGTTAAATTATTATTATAATTATTATAAACCCCACCCACCCAAGTGGGACATGGCCTAAACAGCATAGTATTTTTATTTATTCGAACTGTATCTTGGAAACTGGATCTGAAACAAGGTATTTGTTGCAGAAATTACACACTACATGTTACAAAGCGGATGCCTGAATGTATCCTTTCCACTTGACAGCTCCGGGAAGTGAAAAATAAATATAAAAATAAGATAATATCCCCTCCTTTGCCACTTTCCTCCATTGCAAAGCTCTTTTCCCCTCAAAAAGGGACTCCAGGAAGGGATTGTTGGCCAAGGAAAGCCTTATTATTATTATTATTATTATCCCACCCCCAAACTTGCCAACAATTATCATGCTTATTCTTATAAAAGGGTGAGGGAAGTTTGGAGTATATGACGTTCTATCATTTTTAAAAAATATGCTGTTGGGGGCTGGGGAATAAATTATTATGATTATCATTAAATTTTAAACTATTATTATTATTCACACCCACCCAAGTGAGACATGGCCTCTTCCCCCCTAAGCCTTAACAGTATAGTATTTTTATTTATTTGAATTGGGGGGAGAAGCAACTCCAGAGGAACTGGCTGTGAAAATAATAATCATTTATTCTTTATAGAAAATAAAGTGCAGATCTCCATTGCTTTCCCCCTCAGGCCACCCTTAATGTCTTGAAAACTGGACCTGAACAGTGTATTGTTCAGATGAAGCACTGCTTGGTTTTGAAACCAGCTAATTCCTCAAGATCCCAATTCCTCCACTTTTTATTAAATGCAGTTTCCTTGTGGTTCCTTCGCAGATTCCTGCCTTGCAGCGGGTGGGACTGGATGACCCTTGGGGTCCCTTCCAGCTAGATGCATAATAATAGTAATAATAATAATAATAATAATAATAACAACAACAACAACTTATATGATTCTTGGGAAAGGGCTTCAGAAAGAAGAAACGGGGGGAAAAAAACATTTCTTCCAGTTAGTCGTAGTTAGTCCCTTCCCGATATAGACTCAGAAAGAGAAAGAGCATTTCTTGAAGTGAGTTGTGGTTGTCGGCATGCAGAGGGGAGCAAGACCCAGCAGGATCGTATCCTTCCGGCCGTCCTGCTGTGAAGACCCACCTGCCTCTGCTCCGACATAAATCAGCAACCCAGGCTTAAAAGCCAGGACATATAAGCCGAGCTAACAGCGCACACAGAGTGGCATGAGGCTTGTGGAACCATGGATTTATTAATCAAACTATGGATTTATTAATCATAAATCAGGACAAAAAACATGTCATCATACTATGGTTGTGATGATAAAAGGAGGTGAAGCTCATTTGTATGCTTCAGAATCCAAATGAGATAAATTAAAAGTTTCAAAGGGGAAATAATTTTAGAGCCATATTCAAATTCCTGCGTGGAAATAACTTACACCTAGAAATTACCATGAATTCTATACCAGTACTGGCCACAGGAGGGCACTGTTTATTTTCCTATTGAGGTCTATTTCAGTACTGGCCACAGGAGGGCGCTGTTTATTTTCCTATTGAGTCTATTCCAGTAATGGCCACACGGGGTCACTGTTTATTTTCCAATAGATGTCTTTTCCAGCCTACTAAGTCTAAGGCAAATATATTGGGAATAGGGAGAAAGACCCCTGAAATGCAGAGATGGGACCCCCATAGGCATCTAGACTGACCCCTGAAATCCAGAGATGGGACCCCAGAGGCATCTAGACTGACCCCTGAAATGCAGAGATGGGACCCCCATAGGCATCTAGACTGACCCCTGAAATGCAGAGATGGGACCCCCAGAGGTATCTAATCTGACCCCTGAAATGCAGATAGGGAACCCCAGAGGCATCTAGACTGACCCCTGAAATAATAATAATAATAATAATAATAATAATAATAATAATAATAATAAATTTTATTTATATCCCGCCCTCCCCAGCCGAAGCCGGGCTTAGGGCGGCTAACAATAAAACAGTACAAAAGTACAACACAAACAACACTCTAAAATCATTCATTATAAAATCAATTAAATTCAAGCCACTGGCCACCATTGGGCCAGAGCTCCGCGAAGATTGCCGAGGGAGGGAGTCAGGCTGTGCCCTAGCCAAAGGCCTGGCGGAACAGCTCTGTCTTGCAGGCCCTGCGGAAAGATGTCAAGTCCCGCAGGGCCCTAGTCTCTTGTGACAGAGTGTTCCACCAGGTCGGAGCCACAGCCGAAAAAGCCCTGGCTCTAGTTGAGGCCAGCCTAACTTCTCTGTGGCCTGGGACCTTCAAGATGTTTTTATTTGAAGACCGTAAGTTTCTCTGTGGGGCATACCAGGAGAGGCTGTCCCGTAGGTACGAGGGTCCTAGGCCGTATAGGGCTTTAAAGGTTAAAACCAGCACCTTCAACCTGATCCTGTACTCCACCGGGAGCCAGTGCAGTTGATATAGCACCGGATGAATGTGATCTCGCAGCGAAGACCCCGTAAGGAGTCTCGCTGCAGCAATGCAGATGGGACCCCAGAGGCGTCCAGTCAAGGGATAGTTTGGGGGGCAGAAACGGGATCAAGGATGGATTTTTTACATTTGATTTCCAAAATGAGGTTTTGAGAAATTTCCAAAATGAGGTTTCTTGAGCCATCGAGAAACTCTTGGCAAACTGATAGGAATGGTTTAAGTCATGTGGTCGAGCCAATGTCTATATTTATTATGTGTGTGGTTATCTATATATATATGTGTTTAATATATATTTATACATTTATATTTATATTTATATTTATATATATGTATATATTATATCCTCCCTTCCTCCCAGGCAGCTTTGAGAAATTTAGGATGGGGAAATCATTACAAAACTAGTAACGATTCTTCAAATTGAAGCATCCTCCTCGTCATCATCATCATTCTTATTAATAGCACGCATTCCCAGCAAACCCAGACAGGGACTCCCGGCAGCTTATGGTTCCAGGCACCCCCAACCTGCGGCCCTCCAGATGTTTTGGGACTACAACTCCCATGATCCCTAGCAAATAGGACCAGCGGTCAGGGATGATGGGAATTGTAGTCCAAAACATCTGGAGGGCTGCAGGTTGGGGGTGCCTGGATAAAATGACAGGATATATAATTATATAATAATAATAACAACAATAATAATATTATAATATAATATATAATAATATCAATGGTCCATGGGGTCACGAAGAGTCGGACACGACTAAACAACAACAATGTCTATTCCAGTACTGGCCACAGGAGGGCACTGTTTATTTTCCTATTTATGTCTATTCCAGTAATGGCCACACGGGGTCACTGTTTATTTTCCAATCCATGTCTAACCCTAACCAGGCCCCTCAGGCACTGTTGGGACACCTCCCAGAAGGGATTTTTCGGGGGGGGGGGGTCCCTCCAGCCTTCCCTCTCCGCAGGGACCACAAGAGGCATCTAGTCTGACCCCTGAAATGCAGAAATCTAGTCTAGGCCCCGCTGCCCTCAACCAACACGGCGCCGCCGCTGCCTCTTCCGCCCTTTCTTTCCCCTCCCTCTTTCCAGTCCCCTTGCCCTTGTCCAAAATGGATGCCCTAGCAACTCCCTCCATCAATCCAATCTTGGCCACGATAGGTGGGCCTTTGGGCCAATCCCAGGTCGGGCAGTGGGCGGGGCCAGGCGTTTCCCGCTTTTTCTCCTCCCAGCTGTTTCTCAGCTGCTTCTCCTCAGATGTTTCCCGCGCCCTTTGGGCGCCTTTTTCATGCTGGGAAACAGCAATAAATTATTATTAGCATTTCATTTTAAATCATGATGATGATGATGATGATGATGATTAGAAAAGGAGGCAAAGTTTGTAATATAGTATGTTTTGTCGCGTTTTTAATATTCTGTGGGGAGCGGCTGAGAAAGGAGAATAAATGAGGCTTATCCTTCATTTTTCAATTCCTATCATTATTATTATAATGGTTATTCTGATAAAAGGGTGAGGGAAGTTTATCGCATATGATGTTTTATCATTTTTTAAATATTCTGTTGGTGGCTGGGGAAAAAGCAGTACATTATTATTATTATCATTCAATGTTAAATTATTATTATAATTATTATAAACCCCACCCACCCAAGTGGGACATGGCCTAAACAGCATAGTATTTTTATTTATTCGAACTGTATCTTGGAAACTGGATCTGAAACAATGTATTTGTTGCAGAAATTACACACTACATGTTACAAAGCGGATGCCTGAATGTATCCTTTCCACTTGACAGCTCCGGGAAGTGAAAAATAAATATAAAAATAAGATAATATCCCCTCCTTTGCCACTTTCCTCCATTGCAAAGCTCTTTTCCCCTCAAAAAGGGACTCCAGGAAGGGATTGTTGGCCAAGGAAAGCCTTATTATTATTATTATTATCCCACCCCCAAACTTGCCAACAATTATCATGCTTATTCTTATAAAAGGGTGAGGGAAGTTTGGAGTATATGACGTTCTATCATTTTTTAAAAATATGCTGTTGGGGGCTGGGGAATAAATCATTATGATTATCATTAAATTTTAAACTATTATTATTATTCACACCCACCCAAGTGAGACATGGCCTCTTCCCCCCTAAGCCTTAACAGTATAGTATTTTTATTTATTTGAATTGGGGGGAGAAGCAACTCCAGAGGAACTGGCTGTGAAAATAATAATCATTTATTCTTTATAGAAAATAAAGTGCAGGTCTCCATTGCTTTCCCCCTCAGGCCGCCCTTAATGTCTTGAAAACTGGACCTGAACAGTGTATTGTTCAGATGAAGCACTGCTTGGTTTTGAAACCAGCTAATTCCTCAAGATCCCAATTCCTCCACTTTTTATTAAATGCAGTTTCCTTGTGGTTCCTTCGCAGATTCCTGCCTTGCAGCGGGAGGGACTGGATGACCCTTGGGGTCCCTTCCAGCTAGATGCATAATAATAGTAATAATAATAATAACAACAACAACAACAACAACTTATATGATTCTTGGGAAAGGGCTTCAGAAAGAAGAAACGGGGGGAAAAACACATTTCTTCCAGTTAGTCGTATGCTGGCTCCTTTCCGACTTGATTCTTTCTTCCACTGCAATCTGGGCTTGAAATATTCTAGATCTGCTTTGACATGGACCTCTTTCCCTTCTTGTGAAAATAATTGACATTATTGATATTTCTTAGGTTTGAATTCCTGCTCTGAAAAGGAGGAGGAGGAGGAGGAGGAGGAAGAAACTTCGCCTGATGAAGGGAGAAGAGGAGGTGGAGGAAAACTCAGCTGCAGACATGAAGGTAAAGGGGGGAAAATAGAAATATACACATAACACTTAAGAACATTTTTAAACAACCCCACTCCTGATATATCACACCGACCCCCCCCTAACCAGCACAGTACAGTTAAAATACAGTAAAGTGTTTTTATTTATTTGAATGGGGTAGGGCAGCTCCTCCTAGCTTCCCCCATGTTGGTGAGGTTTGTCTCCTTTCTCCTCTTCTTGTTAGGCTATCTAAAGGGGACAAAGCAATGTGTTGAAAACTTAAATTTCTTCCGATGAACCATTGCTTTAACCAGATAATTGATTCTTGCACCTATCGATTTATCCACATAATCCAAGCGGAGATGAATTAGCATCCCAAAAGGGTACACTAGCAAGTACACTAGCACACAAATGATAATATTTGAATTCACTGGGCATTCAAATACTTGAGGCAGGGAGCTGGCTGATTTCTCTAATGGAGCATACAAAACACTTTGGACCTAGAAGACCCCAGCCTTAATGGCAACCCTCCATTGCTTTCTGTTTTGCCGGGAGGTATAAATGTTGCTAGCAGATGAGCAGTCACCCCAAGAACTTCAGGCAGCAAAAGGAGATGGCCAGGGGGGCTTCATGGCGCAGCTGAACTGGCAGCTGCAGGAGAAGGGTGGATCCCTCATGGATGACCCTTGGGGTCCCTTCCCGATATAGACTCAGAAAGAGAAAGAGCATTTCTTGAAGTGAGTTGTGGTTGTCGGCATGCAGAGGGGAGCAAGACCCAGCAGGATCGTATCCTTCCGGCCGTCCTGCTGTGAAGACCCACCTGCCTCTGCTCCGACATAAATCAGCAACCCAGGCTTAAAAGCCAGGACATATAAGCCGAGCTAACAGCGCACACAGAGTGGCATGAGGCTTGTGGAACCATGGATTTATTAATCAAACTATGGATTTATTAATCATAAATCAGGACAAAAAACATGTCATCATACTATGGTTGTGATGATAAAAGGAGGTGAAGCTCATTTGTATGCTTCAGAATCCAAATGAGATAAATTAAAAGTTTCAAAGGGGAAATAATTTTAGAGCCATATTCAAATTCCTGCGTGGAAATAACTTACACCTAGAAATTATCATGAATTCTATACCAGTAATGGCCACACGAGGGCACTGTTTATTTTCCTATTGAAGTGTATTCCAGTACTGGCCACAGGAGGGCACTGTTTATTTTCCTATTGAGTCTATTCCAGTAATGGCCACACGGGGTCACTGTTTATTTTCCAATAGATGTCTTTTCCAGCCTACTAAGTCTAAGGCAAATATATTGGGAATAGGGAGAAAGACCCCTGAAATGCAGAGATGGGACCCCCATAGGCATCTAGACTGACCCCTGAAATCCAGAGATGGGACCCCAGAGGCATCTAGACTGACCCCTGAAATGCAGAGATGGGACCCCCATAGGCATCTAGACTGACCCCTGAAATGCAGAGATGGGACCCCCAGAGGTATCTAATCTGACCCCTGAAATGCAGATAGGGAACCCCAGAGGCATCTAGACTGACCCCTGAAATAATAATAATAATAATAATAATAATAATAATAATAATAATAATAAATTTTATTTATATCCCGCCCTCCCCAGCCGAAGCCGGGCTTAGGGCGGCTAACAATAAAACAGTACAAAAGTACAACACAAACAACACTCTAAAATCATTCATTATAAAATCAATTAAATTCAAGCCACTGGCCACCATTGGGCCAGAGCTCCGCGAAGATTGCCGAGGGAGGGAGTCAGGCTGTGCCCTAGCCAAAGGCCTGGCGGAACAGCTCTGTCTTGCAGGCCCTGCGGAAAGATGTCAAGTCCCGCAGGGCCCTAGTCTCTTGTGACAGAGTGTTCCACCAGGTCGGAGCCACAGCCGAAAAAGCCCTGGCTCTAGTTGAGGCCAGCCTAACTTCTCTGTGGCCTGGGACCTTCAAGATGTTTTTATTTGAAGACCGTAAGTTTCTCTGTGGGGCATACCAGGAGAGGCTGTCCCGTAGGTACGAGGGTCCTAGGCCGTATAGGGCTTTAAAGGTTAAAACCAGCACCTTCAACCTGATCCTGTACTCCACCGGGAGCCAGTGCAGTTGATATAGCACCGGATGAATGTGATCTCGCAGCGAAGACCCCGTAAGGAGTCTCGCTGCAGCAATGCAGATGGGACCCCAGAGGCGTCCAGTCAAGGGATAGTTTGGGGGGCAGAAACGGGATCAAGGATGGATTTTTTACATTTGATTTCCAAAATGAGGTTTTGAGAAATTTCCAAAATGAGGTTTCTTGAGCCATCGAGAAATTCTTGGCAAACTGATAGGAATGGTTTAAGTCATGTGGTCGAGCCAATGTCTATATTTATTATGTGTGTGGTTATCTATATATATATGTGTTTAATATATATTTATACATTTATATTTATATTTATATTTATATATATGTATATATTATATCCTCCCTTCCTCCCAGGCAGCTTTGAGAAATTTAGGATGGGGAAATCATTACAAAACTAGTAACGATTCTTCAAATTGAAGCATCCTCCTCGTCATCATCATCATTCTTATTAATAGCACGCATTCCCAGCAAACCCAGACAGGGACTCCCGGCAGCTTATGGTTCCAGGCACCCCCAACCTGCGGCCCTCCAGATGTTTTGGGACTACAACTCCCATGATCCCTAGCAAATAGGACCAGCGGTCAGGGATGATGGGAATTGTAGTCCAAAACATCTGGAGGGCTGCAGGTTGGGGGTGCCTGGATAAAATGACAGGATATATAATTATATAATAATAACAACAATAATAATATTATAATATAATATATAATAATATCAATGGTCCATGGGGTCACGAAGAGTCGGACACGACTAAACAACAACAATGTCTATTCCAGTCCTGGCCACAGGAGGGCACTGTTTATTTTCCTATTTATGTCTATTCCAGTAATGGCCACACGGGGTCACTGTTTATTTTCCAATCCATGTCTAACCCTAACCAGGCCCCTCAGGCACTGTTGGGACACCTCCCAGAAGGGATTTTTCGGGGGGGTCCCTCCAGCCTTCCCTCTCCGCAGGGACCACAAGAGGCATCTAGTCTGACCCCTGAAATGCAGAAATCTAGTCTAGGCCCCGCTGCCCTCAACCAACACGGCGCCGCCGCTGCCTCTTCCGCCCTTTCTTTCCCCTCCCTCTTTCCAGTCCCCTTGCCCTTGTCCAAAATGGATGCCCTAGCAACTCCCTCCATCAATCCAATCTTGGCCACGATAGGTGGGCCTTTGGGCCAATCCCAGGTCGGGCAGTGGGCGGGGCCAGCCGTTTCCCGCTTTTTCTCCTCCCAGCTGTTTCTCAGCTGCTTCTCCTCAGATGTTTCCCGCGCCCTTTGGGCGCCTTTTTCATGCTGGGAAACAGCAATAAATTCTTATTAGCATTTCATCTTAAATCATGATGATGATGATGATGATTAGAAAAGGAGGCAAAGTTTGTAATATAGTATGTTTTGTCGCGTTTTTAATATTCTGTGGGGAGCGGCTGAGAAAGGAGAATAAATGAGGCTTATCCTTCATTTTTCAATTCCTATCATTATTATTATAATGGTTATTCTGATAAAAGGGTGAGGGAAGTTTGTCGCATATGATGTTTTATCATTTTTTAAATATTCTGTTGGTGGCTGGGGAAAAAGCAGTACATTATTATTATTATCATTCAATGTTAAATTATTATTATAATTATTATAAACCCCACCCACCCAAGTGGGACATGGCCTAAACAGCATAGTATTTTTATTTATTCGAACTGTATCTTGGAAACTGGATCTGAAACAAGGTATTTGTTGCAGAAATTACACACTACATGTTACAAAGCGGATGCCTGAATGTATCCTTTCCACTTGACAGCTCCGGGAAGTGAAAAATAAATATAAAAATAAGATAATATCCCCTGCTTTGCCACTTTCCTCCATTGCAAAGCTCTTTTCCCCTCAAAAAGGGACTCCAGGAAGGGATTGTTGGCCAAGGAAAGCCTTATTATTATTATTATTATTATTATTATTATTATCCCACCCCCAAACTTGCCAACAATTATCATGCTTATTCTTATAAAAGGGTGAGGGAAGTTTGGAGTATATGACGTTCTATCATTTTTTAAAAATATGCTGTTGGGGGCTGGGGAATAAATCATTATGATTATCATTAAATTTTAAACTATTATTATTATTCACACCCACCCAAGTGAGACATGGCCTCTTCCCCCCTAAGCCTTAACAGTATAGTATTTTTATTTATTTGAATTGGGGGGAGAAGCAACTCCAGAGGAACTGGCTGTGAAAATAATAATCATTTATTCTTTATAGAAAATAAAGTGCAGATCTCCATTGCTTTCCCCCTCAGGCCGC
The DNA here is from genome assembly GCF_027172205.1 of Podarcis raffonei. Lineage (NCBI taxonomy): Eukaryota > Metazoa > Chordata > Lepidosauria > Squamata > Lacertidae > Podarcis > Podarcis raffonei. Next base: position 13,289,817 of record NC_070619.1, on the reverse strand, counting down.
CCTTAATGTCTTGAAAACTGGACCTGAACAGTGTATTGTTCAGATGAAGCACTGCTTGGTTTTGAAACCAGCTAATTCCTCAAGATCCCAATTCCTCCACTTTTTATTAAATGCAGTTTCCTTGTGGTTCCTTCGCAGATTCCTGCCTTGCAGCGGGAGGGACTGGATGACCCTTGGGGTCCCTTCCAGCTAGATGCATAATAATAGTAATAATAATAACAACAACAACAACAACAACAACTTATATGATTCTTGGGAAAGGGCTTCAGAAAGAAGAAACGGGGGGAAAAACACATTTCTTCCAGTTAGTCGTATGCTGGCTCCTTTCCGACTTGATTCTTTCTTCCACTGCAATCTGGGCTTGAAATATTCTAGATCTGCTTTGACATGGACCTCTTTCCCTTCTTGTGAAAATAATTGACATTATTGATATTTCTTAGGTTTGAATTCCTGCTCTGAAAAGGAGGAGGAGGAAGAAACTTCGCCTGATGAAGGGAGAAGAGGAGGTGGAGGAAAACTCAGCTGCAGACATGAAGGTAAAGGGGGGAAAATAGAAATATACACATAACACTTAAGAACATTTTTAAACAACCCCACTCCTGATATATCACACCGACCCCCCCCCTAACCAGCACAGTACAGTTAAAATACAGTAAAGTGTTTTTATTTATTTGAATGGGGTAGGGCAGCTCCTCCTAGCTTCCCCCATGTTGGTGAGGTTTGTCTCCTTTCTCCTCTTCTTGTTAGGCTATCTAAAGGGGACAAAGCAATGTGTTGAAAACTTAAATTTCTTCCGATGAACCATTGCTTTAACCAGATAATTGATTCTTGCACCTATCGATTTATCCACATAATCCAAGCGGAGATGAATTAGCATCCCAAAAGGGTACACTAGCAAGTACACTAGCACACAAATGATAATATTTGAATTCACTGGGCATTCAAATACTTGAGGCAGGGAGCTGGCTGATTTCTCTAATGGAGCATACAAAACACTTTGGACCTAGAAGACCCCAGCCTTAATGGCAACCCTCCATTGCTTTCTGTTTTGCCGGGAGGTATAAATGTTGCTAGCAGATGAGCAGTCACCCCAAGAACTTCAGGCAGCAAAAGGAGATGGCCAGGGGGGCTTCATGGCGGAACTGAACTGGCAGCTGCAGGAGAAGGGTGGATCCCTCATGGATGACCCTTGGGGTCCCTTCCCGATATAGACTCAGAAAGAGAAAGAGCATTTCTTGAAGTGAGTTGTGGTTGTCGGCATGCAGAGGGGAGCAAGACCCAGCAGGATCGTATCCTTCCGGCCGTCCTGCTGTGAAGACCCACCTGCCTCTGCTCCGACATAAATCAGCAACCCAGGCTTAAAAGCCAGGACATATAAGCCGAGCTAACAGCGCACACAGAGTGGCATGAGGCTTGTGGAACCATGGATTTATTAATCAAACTATGGATTTATTAATCATAAATCAGGACAAAAAACATGTCATCATACTATGGTTGTGATGATAAAAGGAGGTGAAGCTCATTTGTATGCTTCAGAATCCAAATGAGATAAATTAAAAGTTTCAAAGGGGAAATAATTTTAGAGCCATATTCAAATTCCTGCGTGGAAATAACTTACACCTAGAAATTATCATGAATTCTATACCAGTAATGGCCACACGAGGGCACTGTTTATTTTCCTATTGAAGTGTATTCCAGTACTGGCCACAGGAGGGCACTGTTTATTTTCCTATTGAGTCTATTCCAGTAATGGCCACACGGGGTCACTGTTTATTTTCCAATAGATGTCTTTTCCAGCCTACTAAGTCTAAGGCAAATATATTGGGAATAGGGAGAAAGACCCCTGAAATGCAGAGATGGGACCCCCATAGGCATCTAGACTGACCCCTGAAATCCAGAGATGGGACCCCAGAGGCATCTAGACTGACCCCTGAAATGCAGAGATGGGACCCCCATAGGCATCTAGACTGACCCCTGAAATGCAGAGATGGGACCCCCAGAGGTATCTAATCTGACCCCTGAAATGCAGATAGGGAACCCCAGAGGCATCTAGACTGACCCCTGAAATAATAATAATAATAATAATAATAATAATAATAATAATAAATTTTATTTATATCCCGCCCTCCCCAGCCGAAGCCGGGCTTAGGGCGGCTAACAATAAAACAGTACAAAAGTACAACACAAACAACACTCTAAAATCATTCATTATAAAATCAATTAAATTCAAGCCACTGGCCACCATTGGGCCAGAGCTCCGCGAAGATTGCCGAGGGAGGGAGTCAGGCTGTGCCCTAGCCAAAGGCCTGGCGGAACAGCTCTGTCTTGCAGGCCCTGCGGAAAGATGTCAAGTCCCGCAGGGCCCTAGTCTCTTGTGACAGAGTGTTCCACCAGGTCGGAGCCACAGCCGAAAAAGCCCTGGCTCTAGTTGAGGCCAGCCTAACTTCTCTGTGGCCTGGGACCTTCAAGATGTTTTTATTTGAAGACCGTAAGTTTCTCTGTGGGGCATACCAGGAGAGGCTGTCCCGTAGGTACGAGGGTCCTAGGCCGTATAGGGCTTTAAAGGTTAAAACCAGCACCTTCAACCTGATCCTGTACTCCACCGGGAGCCAGTGCAGTTGATATAGCACCGGATGAATGTGATCTCGCAGCGAAGACCCCGTAAGGAGTCTCGCTGCAGCAATGCAGATGGGACCCCAGAGGCGTCCAGTCAAGGGATAGTTTGGGGGGCAGAAACGGGATCAAGGATGGATTTTTTACATTTGATTTCCAAAATGAGGTTTTGAGAAATTTCCAAAATGAGGTTTCTTGAGCCATCGAGAAATTCTTGGCAAACTGATAGGAATGGTTTAAGTCATGTGGTCGAGCCAATGTCTATATTTATTATGTGTGTGGTTATCTATATATATATGTGTTTAATATATATTTATACATTTATATTTATATTTATATTTATATATATGTATATATTATATCCTCCCTTCCTCCCAGGCAGCTTTGAGAAATTTAGGATGGGGAAATCATTACAAAACTAGTAACGATTCTTCAAATTGAAGCATCCTCCTCGTCATCATCATCATTCTTATTAATAGCACGCATTCCCAGCAAACCCAGACAGGGACTCCCGGCAGCTTATGGTTCCAGGCACCCCCAACCTGCGGCCCTCCAGATGTTTTGGGACTACAACTCCCATGATCCCTAGCAAATAGGACCAGCGGTCAGGGATGATGGGAATTGTAGTCCAAAACATCTGGAGGGCTGCAGGTTGGGGGTGCCTGGATAAAATGACAGGATATATAATTATATAATAATAACAACAATAATAATATTATAATATAATATATAATAATATCAATGGTCCATGGGGTCACGAAGAGTCGGACACGACTAAACAACAACAATGTCTATTCCAGTACTGGCCACAGGAGGGCACTGTTTATTTTCCTATTTATGTCTATTCCAGTAATGGCCACACGGGGTCACTGTTTATTTTCCAATCCATGTCTAACCCTAACCAGGCCCCTCAGGCACTGTTGGGACACCTCCCAGAAGGGATTTTTCGGGGGGGTCCCTCCAGCCTTCCCTCTCCGCAGGGACCACAAGAGGCATCTAGTCTGACCCCTGAAATGCAGAAATCTAGTCTAGGCCCCGCTGCCCTCAACCAACACGGCGCCGCCGCTGCCTCTTCCGCCCTTTCTTTCCCCTCCCTCTTTCCAGTCCCCTTGCCCTTGTCCAAAATGGATGCCCTAGCAACTCCCTCCATCAATCCAATCTTGGCCACGATAGGTGGGCCTTTGGGCCAATCCCAGGTCGGGCAGTGGGCGGGGCCAGCCGTTTCCCGCTTTTTCTCCTCCCAGCTGTTTCTCAGCTGCTTCTCCTCAGATGTTTCCCGCGCCCTTTGGGCGCCTTTTTCATGCTGGGAAACAGCAATAAATTCTTATTAGCATTTCATCTTAAATCATGATGATGATGATGATGATTAGAAAAGGAGGCAAAGTTTGTAATATAGTATGTTTTGTCGCGTTTTTAATATTCTGTGGGGAGCGGCTGAGAAAGGAGAATAAATGAGGCTTATCCTTCATTTTTCAATTCCTATCATTATTATTATAATGGTTATTCTGATAAAAGGGTGAGGGAAGTTTGTCGCATATGATGTTTTATCATTTTTTAAATATTCTGTTGGTGGCTGGGGAAAAAGCAGTACATTATTATTATTATCATTCAATGTTAAATTATTATTATAATTATTATAAACCCCACCCACCCAAGTGGGACATGGCCTAAACAGCATAGTATTTTTATTTATTCGAACTGTATCTTGGAAACTGGATCTGAAACAAGGTATTTGTTGCAGAAATTACACACTACATGTTACAAAGCGGATGCCTGAATGTATCCTTTCCACTTGACAGCTCCGGGAAGTGAAAAATAAATATAAAAATAAGATAATATCCCCTGCTTTGCCACTTTCCTCCATTGCAAAGCTCTTTTCCCCTCAAAAAGGGACTCCAGGAAGGGATTGTTGGCCAAGGAAAGCCTTATTATTATTATTATTATTATCCCACCCCCAAACTTGCCAACAATTATCATGCTTATTCTTATAAAAGGGTGAGGGAAGTTTGGAGTATATGACGTTCTATCATTTTTTAAAAATATGCTGTTGGGGGCTGGGGAATAAATCATTATGATTATCATTAAATTTTAAACTATTATTATTATTCACACCCACCCAAGTGAGACATGGCCTCTTCCCCCCTAAGCCTTAACAGTATAGTATTTTTATTTATTTGAATTGGGGGGAGAAGCAACTCCAGAGGAACTGGCTGTGAAAATAATAATCATTTATTCTTTATAGAAAATAAAGTGCAGATCTCCATTGCTTTCCCCCTCAGGCCGCCCTTAATGTCTTGAAAACTGGACCTGAACAGTGTATTGTTCAGATGAAGCACTGCTTGGTTTTGAAACCAGCTAATTCCTCAAGATCCCAATTCCTCCACTTTTTATTAAATGCAGTTTCCTTGTGGTTCCTTCGCAGATTCCTGCCTTGCAGCGGGAGGGACTGGATGACCCTTGGGGTCCCTTCCAGCTAGATGCATAATAATAGTAATAATAATAACAACAACAACAACAACAACAACTTATATGATTCTTGGGAAAGGGCTTCAGAAAGAAGAAACGGGGGGAAAAACACATTTCTTCCAGTTAGTCGTATGCTGGCTCCTTTCCGACTTGATTCTTTCTTCCACTGCAATCTGGGCTTGAAATATTCTAGATCTGCTTTGACATGGACCTCTTTCCCTTCTTGTGAAAATAATTGACATTATTGATATTTCTTAGGTTTGAATTCCTGCTCTGAAAAGGAGGAGGAGGAAGAAACTTCGCCTGATGAAGGGAGAAGAGGAGGTGGAGGAAAACTCAGCTGCAGACATGAAGGTAAAGGGGGGAAAATAGAAATATACACATAACACTTAAGAACATTTTTAAACAACCCCACTCCTGATATATCACACCGACCCCGCCCTAACCAGCACAGTACTGTTAAAATACAGTAAAGTGTTTTTATTTATTTGAATGGGGTAGGGCAGCTCCTCCTGGCTTCCCCCATGTTGGTGAGGTTTGTCTCCTTTTTCCTGTTCTTGTTAGGCTATCTAAAGGGGACAAAGCAATGTGTTGAAAACTTAAATTTCTTCCGATGAACCATTGCTTTAACCAGATAATTGATTCTTGCACCTATCGATTTATCCACATAATCCAAGCGGAGATGAATTAGCATCCCAAAAGGGTACACTAGCAAGTACACTAGCACACAAATGATAATATTTGAATTCACTGGGCATTCAAATACTTGAGGCAGGGAGCTGGCTGATTTCTCTAATGGAGCATACAAAACACTTTGGATCTAGAAGACCCCAGCCTTAATGGCAACCCTCCATTGCTTTCTGTTTTGCCGGGAGGTATAAATGTTGCTAGCAGATGAGCAGTCACCCCAAGAACTTCAGGCAGCAAAAGGAGATGGCCAGGGGGGCTTCATGGCGGAACTGAACTGGCAGCTGCAGGAGAAGGGTGGATCCCTCATGGATGACCCTTGGGGTCCCTTCCCGATATAGACTCAGAAAGAGAAAGAGCATTTCTTGAAGTGAGTTGTGGTTGTCGGCATGCAGAGGGGAGCAAGACCCAGCAGGATCGTATCCTTCCGGCCGTCCTGCTGTGAAGACCCACCTGCCTCTGCTCCGACATAAATCAGCAACCCAGGCTTAAAAGCCAGGACATATAAGCCGAGCTAACAGCGCACACAGAGTGGCATGAGGCTTGTGGAACCATGGATTTATTAATCAAACTATGGATTTATTAATCATAAATCAGGACAAAAAACATGTCATCATACTATGGTTGTGATGATAAAAGGAGGTGAAGCTCATTTGTATGCTTCAGAATCCAAATGAGATAAATTAAAAGTTTCAAAGGGGAAATAATTTTAGAGCCATATTCAAATTCCTGCGTGGAAATAACTTACACCTAGAAATTACCATGAATTCTATACCAGTACTGGCCACAGGAGGGCACTGTTTATTTTCCTATTGAGGTCTATTTCAGTACTGGCCACAGGAGGGCGCTGTTTACTTTCCTATTGAGTCTATTCCAGTAATGGCCACACGGAGTCACTGTTTATTTTCCAATAGATGTCTTTTCCAGCCTACTAAGTCTAAGGCAAATATATTGGGAATAGGGAGAAAGACCCCTGAAATGCAGAGATGGGACCCCCATAGGCATCTAGACTGACCCCTGAAATCCAGAGATGGGACCCCAGAGGCATCTAGACTGACCCCTGAAATGCAGAGATGGGACCCCCATAGGCATCTAGACTGACCCCTGAAATGCAGAGATGGGACCCCCAGAGGTATCTAATCTGACCCCTGAAATGCAGATAGGGAACCCCAGAGGCATCTAGACTGACCCCTGAAATAATAATAATAATAATAATAATAATAATAATAATAATAATAATAAATTTTATTTATATCCCGCCCTCCCCAGCCGAAGCCGGGCTTAGGGCGGCTAACAATAAAACAGTACAAAAGTACAACACAAACAACACTCTAAAATCATTCATTATAAAATCAATTAAATTCAAGCCACTGGCCACCATTGGGCCAGAGCTCCGCGAAGATTGCCGAGGGAGGGAGTCAGGCTGTGCCCTAGCCAAAGGCCTGGCGGAACAGCTCTGTCTTGCAGGCCCTGCGGAAAGATGTCAAGTCCCGCAGGGCCCTAGTCTCTTGTGACAGAGTGTTCCACCAGGTCGGAGCCACAGCCGAAAAAGCCCTGGCTCTAGTTGAGGCCAGCCTAACTTCTCTGTGGCCTGGGACCTTCAAGATGTTTTTATTTGAAGACCGTAAGTTTCTCTGTGGGGCATACCAGGAGAGGCTGTCCCGTAGGTACGAGGGTCCTAGGCCGTATAGGGCTTTAAAGGTTAAAACCAGCACCTTCAACCTGATCCTGTACTCCACCGGGAGCCAGTGCAGTTGATATAGCACCGGATGAATGTGATCTCGCAGCGAAGACCCCGTAAGGAGTCTCGCTGCAGCAATGCAGATGGGACCCCAGAGGCGTCTAGTCAAGGGATAGTTTGGGGGGCAGAAACGGGATCAAGGATGGATTTTTTACATTTGATTTCCAAAATGAGGTTTTGAGAAATTTCCAAAATGAGGTTTCTTGAGCCATCGAGAAATTCTTGGCAAACTGATAGGAATGGTTTAAGTCATGTGGTCGAGCCAATGTCTATATTTATTATGTGTGTGGTTATCTATATATATGTGTTTAATTTATATTTATATTTATATTTATATTTATATTTATATATGTGTATATATTATATCCTCCCTTCCTCCCAGGCAGCTTTGAGAAATTTAGGATGGGGAAATCATTGCAAAACTAGTAACGATTCTTCAAATTGAAGCATCCTCCTCGTCATCATCATCATTCTTATTAATAGCACGCATTCCCAGCAAACCCAGACAGGGACTCCTGGCAGCTTATGGTTCCAGGCACCCCCAACCTGCGGCCCTCCAGATGTTTTGGGACTACAACTCCCATGATCCCTAGCAAATAGGACCAGCGGTCAGGGATGATGGGAATTGTAGTCCAAAACATCTGGAGGGCTGCAGGTTGGGGGTGCCTGGATAAAATGACAGGATATATAATTATATAATAATAATAACAACAATAATAATATTATAATATAATATATAATAATATCAATGGTCCATGGGGTCACGAAGAGTCGGACACGACTAAACAACAACAATGTCTATTCCAGTACTGGCCACAGGAGGGCACTGTTTATTTTCCTATCTATGTCTATTCCAGTACTGGCCACATGAGGTCACTGTTTATTTTCCTATTTATGTCTATTCCAGTATTGGCCACACGGGGTCACTGTTTATTTTCCAATCCATGTCTAACCCTAACCAGGCCCCTCAGGCACTGTTGGGACACCTCCCAGAAGGGATTTTTCGGGGGTGTCCCTCCAGCCTTCCCTCTCCGCAGGGACCACAAGAGGCATCTAGTCTGACCCCTGAAATGCAGAAATCTAGTCTAGGCCCCGCTGCCCTCAACCAACACGGCGCCGCCGCTGCCTCTTCCGCCCTTTCTTTCCCCTCCCTCTTTCCAGTCCCCTTGCCCTTGTCCAAAATGGATGCCCTAGCAACTCCCTCCATCAATCCAATCTTGGCCACGATAGGTGGGCCTTTCGGCCAATCCCAGGTCGGGCAGTGGGCGGGGCCAGCCGTTTCCCGCTTTTTCTCCTCCCAGCTGTTTCTCAGCTGCTTCTCCTCAGATGTTTCCCGCGCCCTTTGGGCGCCTTTTTCATGCTGGGAAACAGCAATAAATTATTATTAGCATTTCATTTTAAATCATGATGATGATGATGATGATGATGATTAGAAAAGGAGGCAAAGTTTGTAATATAGTATGTTTTGTCGCGTTTTTAATATTCTGTGGGGAGCGGCTGGGAAAGGAGAATAAATGAGGCTTATCCTTCATTTTTCAATTCCTATCATTATTATTATAATGGTTATTCTGATAAAAGGGTGAGGGAAGTTTGTCGCATATGATGTTTTATCATTTTTTAAATGTTCTGTTGGTGGCTGGGGAAAAAGCAGTACATTATTATTATTATCATTCAATGTTAAATTATTATTATAATTATTATAAACCCCACCCACCCAAGTGGGACATGGCCTAAACAGCATAGTATTTTTATTTATTCGAACTGTATCTTGGAAACTGGATCTGAAACAAGGTATTTGTTGCAGAAATTACACACTACATGTTACAAAGCGGATGCCTGAATGTATCCTTTCCACTTGACAGCTCCGGGAAGTGAAAAATAAATATAAAAATAAGATAATATCCCCTGCTTTGCCACTTTCCTCCATTGCAAAGCTCTTTTCCCCTCAAAAAGGGACTCCAGGAAGGGATTGTTGGCCAAGGAAAGCCTTATTATTATTATTATTATTATTATTATTATTATTATTATTATCCCACCCCCAAACTTGCCAACAATTATCATGCTTATTCTTATAAAAGGGTGAGGGAAGTTTGGAGTATATGACGTTCTATCATTTTTTAAAAATATGCTGTTGGGGGCTGGGGAATAAATCATTATGATTATCATTAAATTTTAAACTATTATTATTATTCACACCCACCCAAGTGAGACATGGCCTCTTCCCCCCTAAGCCTTAACAGTATAGTATTTTTATTTATTTGAATTGGGGGGAGAAGCAACTCCAGAGGAACTGGCTGTGAAAATAATAATCATTTATTCTTTATAGAAAATAAAGTGCAGATCTCCATTGCTTTCCCCCTCAGGCCGCCCTTAATGTCTTGAAAACTGGACCTGAACAGTGTATTGTTCAGATGAAGCACTGCTTGGTTTTGAAACCAGCTAATTCCTCAAGATCCCAATTCCTCCACTTTTTATTAAATGCAGTTTCCTTGTGGTTCCTTCGCAGATTCCTGCCTTGCAGCGGGAGGGACTGGATGACCCTTGGGGTCCCTTCCAGCTAGATGCATAATAATAGTAATAATAATAACAACAACAACAACAACAACAACTTATATGATTCTTGGGAAAGGGCTTCAGAAAGAAGAAACGGGGGGGAAAACACATTTCTTCCAGTTAGTCGTATGCTGGCTCCTTTCCGACTTGATTCTTTCTTCCACTGCAATCTGGGCTTGAAATATTCTAGATCTGCTTTGACATGGACCTCTTTCCCTTCTTGTGAAAATAATTGACATTATTGATATTTCTTAGGTTTGAATTCCTGCTCTGAAAAGGAGGAGGAGGAGGAGGAGGAGGAAGAAACTTCGCCTGATGAAGGGAGAAGAGGAGGTGGAGGAAAACTCAGCTGCAGACATGAAGGTAAAGGGGGGAAAATAGAAATATACACATAACACTTAAGAACATTTTTAAACAACCCCACTCCTGATATATCACACCGACCCCCCCCAACCAGCACAGTACAGTTAAAATACAGTAAAGTGTTTTTATTTATTTGAATGGGGTAGGGCAGCTCCTCCTAGCTTCCCCCATGTTGGTGAGGTTTGTCTCCTTTCTCCTCTTCTTGTTAGGCTATCTAAAGGGGACAAAGCAATGTGTTGAAAACTTAAATTTCTTCTGATGAACCATTGCTTTAACCAGATAATTGATTCTTGCACCTATCGATTTATCCACATAATCCAAGCGGAGATGAATTAGCATCCCAAAAGGGTACACTAGCAAGTACACTAGCACACAAATGATAATATTTGAATTCACTGGGCATTCAAATACTTGAGGCAGGGAGCTGGCTGATTTCTCTAATGGAGCATACAAAACACTTTGGATCTAGAAGACCCCAGCCTTAATGGCAACCCTCCATTGCTTTCTGTTTTGCCGGGAGGTATAAATGTTGCTAGCAGATGAGCAGTCACCCCAAGAACTTCAGGCAGCAAAAGGAGATGGCCAGGGGGGCTTCATGGCGGAACTGAACTGGCAGCTGCAGGAGAAGGGTGGATCCCTCATGGATGACCCTTGGGGTCCCTTCCCGATATAGACTCAGAAAGAGAAAGAGCATTTCTTGAAGTGAGTTGTGGTTGTCGGCATGCAGAGGGGAGCAAGACCCAGCAGGATCATATCCTTCCAGCCGTCCTGCTGTGAAGACCCACCTGCCTCTGCTCCGACATAAATCAGCAACCCAGGCTTAAAAGCCAGGACATATAAGCCGAGCTAACAGCGCACACAGAGTGGCATGAGGCTTGTGGAACCATGGATTTATTAATCAAACTATGGATTTATTAATCATAAATCAGGACAAAAAACATGTCATCATACTATGGTTGTGATGATAAAAGGAGGTGAAGCTCATTTGTATGCTTCAGAATCCAAATGAGATAAATTAAAAGTTTCAAAGGGGAAATAATTTTAGAGCCATATTCAAATTCCTGCGTGGAAATAACTTACACCTAGAAATTACCATGAATTCTATACCAGTACTGGCCACAGGAGGGCACTGTTTATTTTCCTATTGAGGTCTATCTCAGTACTGGCCACAGGAGGGCACTGTTTATTTTCCTATTGAGTCTATTCCAGTAATGGCCACACGGGGTCACTGTTTATTTTCCAATAGATGTCTTTTCCAGCCTACTAAGTCTAAGGCAAATATATTGGGAATAGGGAGAAAGACCCCTGAAATGCAGAGATGGGACCCCCATAGGCATCTAGACTGACCCCTGAAATCCAGAGATGGGACCCCAGAGGCATCTAGACTGACCCCTGAAATGCAGAGATGGGACCCCCATAGGCATCTAGACTGACCCCTGAAATGCAGAGATGGGACCCCCAGAGGTATCTAATCTGACCCCTGAAATGCAGATAGGGAACCCCAGAGGCATCTAGACTGACCCCTGAATAATAATAATAATAATAATAATAATAATAATAATAATAATAATAAATTTTATTTATATCCCGCCCTCCCCAGCCGAAGCCGGGCTTAGGGCGGCTAACAATAAAACAGTACAAAAGTACAACACAAACAACACTCTAAAATCATTCATTATAAAATCAATTAAATTCAAGCCACTGGCCACCATTGGGCCAGAGCTCCGCGAAGATTGCCGAGGGAGGGAGTCAGGCTGTGCCCTAGCCAAAGGCCTGGCGGAACAGCTCTGTCTTGCAGGCCCTGCGGAAAGATGTCAAGTCCCGCAGGGCCCTAGTCTCTTGTGACAGAGTGTTCCACCAGGTCGGAGCCACAGCCGAAAAAGCCCTGGCTCTAGTTGAGGCCAGCCTAACTTCTCTGTGGCCTGGGACCTTCAAGATGTTTTTATTTGAAGACCGTAAGTTTCTCTGTGGGGCATACCAGGAGAGGCTGTCCCGTAGGTACGAGGGTCCTAGGCCGTATAGGGCTTTAAAGGTTAAAACCAGCACCTTCAACCTGATCCTGTACTCCACCGGGAGCCAGTGCAGTTGATATAGCACCGGATGAATGTGATCTCGCAGCGAAGACCCCGTAAGGAGTCTCGCTGCAGCAATGCAGATGGGACCCCAGAGGCGTCCAGTCAAGGGATAGTTTGGGGGGCAGAAACGGGATCAAGGATGGATTTTTTACATTTGATTTCCAAAATGAGGTTTTGAGAAATTTCCAAAATGAGGTTTCTTGAGCCATCGAGAAATTCTTGGCAAACTGATAGGAATGGTTTAAGTCATGTGGTCGAGCCAATGTCTATATTTATTATGTGTGTGGTTATCTATATATATATGTGTTTAATATATATTTATACATTTATATTTATATTTATATTTATATTTATATTATATATATATGTATATATTATATCCTCCCTTCCTCCCAGGCAGCTTTGAGAAATTTAGGATGGGGAAATCATTACAAAACTAGTAACGATTCTTCAAATTGAAGCATCCTCCTCGTCATCATCATCATTCTTATTAATAGCACGCATTCCCAGCAAACCCAGACAGGGACTCCCGGCAGCTTATGGTTCCAGGCACCCCCAACCTGCGGCCCTCCAGATGTTTTGGGACTACAACTCCCATGATCCCTAGCAAATAGGACCAGCGGTCAGGGATGATGGGAATTGTAGTCCAAAACATCTGGAGGGCTGCAGGTTGGGGGTGCCTGGATAAAATGACAGGATATATAATTATATAATAATAACAACAATAATAATATTATAATATAATATATAATAATATCAATGGTCCATGGGGTCACGAAGAGTCGGACACGACTAAACAACAACAATGTCTATTCCAGTCCTGGCCACAGGAGGGCACTGTTTATTTTCCTATTTATTTCTATTCCAGTAATGGCCACACGGGGTCACTGTTTATTTTCCAATCCATGTCTAACCCTAACCAGGCCCCTCAGGCACTGTTGGGACACCTCCCAGAAGGGATTTTTCGGGGGGGTCCCTCCAGCCTTCCCTCTCCGCAGGGACCACAAGAGGCATCTAGTCTGACCCCTGAAATGCAGAAATCTAGTCTAGGCCCCGCTGCCCTCAACCAACACGGCGCCGCCGCTGCCTCTTCCGCCCTTTCTTTCCCCTCCCTCTTTCCAGTCCCCTTGCCCTTGTCCAAAATGGATGCCCTAGCAACTCCCTCCATCAATCCAATCTTGGCCACGATAGGTGGGCCTTTGGGCCAATCCCAGGTCGGGCAGTGGGCGGGGCCAGCCGTTTCCCGCTTTTTCTCCTCCCAGCTGTTTCTCAGCTGCTTCTCCTCAGATGTTTCCCGCGCCCTTTGGGCGCCTTTTTCATGCTGGGAAACAGCAATAAATTCTTATTAGCATTTCATCTTAAATCATGATGATGATGATGATGATGATGATGATTAGAAAAGGAGGCAAAGTTTGTAATATAGTATGTTTTGTCGCGTTTTTAATATTCTGTGGGGAGCGGCTGGGAAAGGAGAATAAATGAGGCTTATCCTTCATTTTTCAATTCCTATCATTATTATTATAATGGTTATTCTGATAAAAGGGTGAGGGAAGTTTGTCGCATATGATGTTTTATCATTTTTTAAATATTCTGTTGGTGGCTGGGGAAAAAGCAGTACATTATTATTATTATCATTCAATGTTAAATTATTATTATAATTATTATAAACCCCACCCACCCAAGTGGGACATGGCCTAAACAGCATAGTATTTTTATTTATTCGAACTGTATCTTGGAAACTGGATCTGAAACAAGGTATTCGTTGCAGAAATTACACACTACATGTTACAAAGCGGATGCCTGAATGTATCCTTTCCACTTGACAGCTCCGGGAAGTGAAAAATAAATATAAAAATAAGATAATATCCCTTCCTTTGCCACTTTCCTCCATTGCAAAGCTCTTTTCCCCTCAAAAAGGGACTCCAGGAAGGAATTGTTGGCCAAGGAAAGCCTTATTATTATTATTATTATTATTATTATCCCACCCCCAAACTTGCCAACAATTATCATGCTTATTCTTATAAAAGGGTGAGGGAAGTTTGGAGTATATGACGTTCTATCATTTTTTTAAAATATGCTGTTGGGGGCTGGGGAATAAATTATTATGATTATCATTAAATTTTAAACTATTATTATTATTCACACCCACCCAAGTGAGACATGGCCTCTTCCCCCCTAAACAGTATAGTATTTTTATTTATTTGAATTGGGGGGAGAAGCAACTCCAGAGGAACTGGCTGTGAAAATAATAATCATTTATTCTTTATAGAAAATAAAGTGCAGATCTCCATTGCTTTCCCCCTCAGGCCGCCCTTAATGTCTTGAAAACTGGACCTGAACAGTGTATTGTTCAGATGAAGCACTGCTTGGTTTTGAAACCAGCTAATTCCTCAAGATCCCAATTCCTCCACTTTTTATTAAATGCAGTTTCCTTGTGGTTCCTTCGCAGATTCCTGCCTTGCAGCGGGTGGGACTGGATGACCCTTGGGGTCCCTTCCAGCTAGATGCATAATAATAATAATAACAACAACAACAACAACAACAACAACTTCTTATATGATTCTTGGGAAAGGGCTTCAGAAAGAAGAAACGGGGGGAAAAACACATTTCTTCCAGTTAGTCGTATGCTGGCTCCTTTCCGACTTGATTCTTTCTTCCACTGCAATCTGGGCTTGAAATATTCTAGATCTGCTTTGACATGGACCTCTTTCCCTTCTTGTGAAAATAATTGACATTATTGATATTTCTTAGGTTTGAATTCCTGCTCTGAAAAGGAGGAGGAGGAGGAGGAGGAAGAAACTTCGCCTGATGAAGGGAGAAGAGGAGGTGGAGGAAAACTCAGCTGCAGACATGAAGGTAAAGGGGGGAAAATAGAAATATACACATAACACTTAAGAACATTTTTAAACAACCCCACTCCTGATATATCACACCGACCCCCCCCAACCAGCACAGTACAGTTAAAATACAGTAAAGTGTTTTTATTTATTTGAATGGGGTAGGGCAGCTCCTCCTAGCTTCCCCCATGTTGGTGAGGTTTGTCTCCTTTCTCCTCTTCTTGTTAGGCTATCTAAAGGGGACAAAGCAATGTGTTGAAAACTTAAATTTCTTCCGATGAACCATTGCTTTAACCAGATAATTGATTCTTGCACCTATCGATTTATCCACATAATCCAAGCGGAGATGAATTCGCATCCCAAAAGGGTACACTAGCAAGTACACTAGCACACAAATGATAATATTTGAATTCACTGGGCATTCAAATACTTGAGGCAGGGAGCTGGCTGATTTCTCTAATGGAGCATACAAAACACTTTGGATCTAGAAGACCCCAGCCTTAATGGCAACCCTCCATTGCTTTCTGTTTTGCCGGGAGGTATAAATGTTGCTAGCAGATGAGCAGTCACCCCAAGAACTTCAGGCAGCAAAAGGAGATGGCCAGGGGGGCTTCATGGCGGAACTGAACTGGCAGCTGCAGGAGAAGGGTGGATCCCTCATGGATGACCCTTGGGGTCCCTTCCCGATATAGACTCAGAAAGAGAAAGAGCATTTCTTGAAGTGAGTTGTGGTTGTCGGCATGCAGAGGGGAGCAAGACCCAGCAGGATCGTATCCTTCCGGCCGTCCTGCTGTGAAGACCCACCTGCCTCTGCTCCGACATAAATCAGCAACCCAGGCTTAAAAGCCAGGACATATAAGCCGAGCTAACAGCGCACACAGAGTGGCATGAGGCTTGTGGAACCATGGATTTATTAATCAAACTATGGATTTATTAATCATAAATCAGGACAAAAAACATGTCATCATACTATGGTTGTGATGATAAAAGGAGGTGAAGCTCATTTGTATGCTTCAGAATCCAAATGAGATAAATTAAAAGTTTCAAAGGGGAAATAATTTTAGAGCCATATTCAAATTCCTGCGTGGAAATAACTTACACCTAGAAATTATCATGAATTTTATACCAGTACTGGCCACAGGAGGGCACTGTTTATTTTCCTATTGAGGTCTATTTCAGTACTGGCCACAGGAGGGCACTGTTTATTTTCCTATTGAGTCTATTCCAGTAATGGCCACACGGGGTCACTGTTTATTTTCCAATAGATGTCTTTTCCAGCCTACTAAGTCTAAGGCAAATATATTGGGAATAGGGAGAAGGACCCCTGAAATGCAGAGATGGGACCCCCATAGGCATCTAGACTGACCCCTGAAATCCAGAGATGGGACCCCAGAGGCATCTAGACTGACCCCTGAAATGCAGAGATGGGACCCCCATAGGCATCTAGACTGACCCCTGAAATGCAGAGATGGGACCCCCAGAGGTATCTAATCTGACCCCTGAAATGCAGATAGGGAACCCCAGAGGCATCTAGACTGACCCCTGAAATAATAATAATAATAATAATAATAATAATAAATTTTATTTATATCCCGCCCTCCCCAGCCGAAGCCGGGCTTAGGGCGGCTAACAATAAAACAGTACAAAAGTACAACACAAACAACACTCTAAAATCATTCATTATAAAATCAATTAAATTCAAGCCACTGGCCACCATTGGGCCAGAGCTCCGCGAAGATTGCCGAGGGAGGGAGTCAGGCTGTGCCCTAGCCAAAGGCCTGGCGGAACAGCTCTGTCTTGCAGGCCCTGCGGAAAGATGTCAAGTCCCGCAGGGCCCTAGTCTCTTGTGACAGAGTGTTCCACCAGGTCGGAGCCACAGCCGAAAAAGCCCTGGCTCTAGTTGAGGCCAGCCTAACTTCTCTGTGGCCTGGGACCTTCAAGATGTTTTTATTTGAAGACCGTAAGTTTCTCTGTGGGGCATACCAGGAGAGGCTGTCCCGTAGGTACGAGGGTCCTAGGCCGTATAGGGCTTTAAAGGTTAAAACCAGCACCTTCAACCTGATCCTGTACTCCACCGGGAGCCAGTGCAGTTGATATAGCACCGGATGAATGTGATCTCGCAGCGAAGACCCCGTAAGGAGTCTCGCTGCAGCAATGCAGATGGGACCCCAGAGGCGTCCAGTCAAGGGATAGTTTGGGGGGCAGAAACGGGATCAAGGATGGATTTTTTACATTTGATTTCCAAAATGAGGTTTTGAGAAATTTCCAAAATGAGGTTTCTTGAGCCATCGAGAAATTCTTGGCAAACTGATAGGAATGGTTTAAGTCATGTGGTCGAGCCAATGTCTATATTTATTATGTGTGTGGTTATCTATATATATATGTGTTTAATATATATTTATACATTTATATTTATATTTATATTTATGTATATATTATATCCTCCCTTCCTCCCAGGCAGCTTTGAGAAATTTAGGATGGGGAAATCATTACAAAACTAGTAACGATTCTTCAAATTGAAGCATCCTCCTCGTCATCATCATCATTCTTATTAATAGCACGCATTCCCAGCAAACCCAGACAGGGACTCCCGGCAGCTTATGGTTCCAGGCACCCCCAACCTGCGGCCCTCCAGATGTTTTGGGACTACAACTCCCATGATCCCTAGCAAATAGGACCAGCGGTCAGGGATGATGGGAATTGTAGTCCAAAACATCTGGAGGGCTGCAGGTTGGGGGTGCCTGGATAAAATGACAGGATATATAATTATATAATAATAACAACAATAATAATATTATAATATAATATATAATAATATCAATGGTCCATGGGGTCACGAAGAGTCGGACACGACTAAACAACAACAATGTCTATTCCAGTCCTGGCCACAGGAGGGCACTGTTTATTTTCCTATTTATTTCTATTCCAGTAATGGCCACACGGGGTCACTGTTTATTTTCCAATCCATGTCTAACCCTAACCAGGCCCCTCAGGCACTGTTGGGACACCTCCCAGAAGGGATTTTTCGGGGGGGGGGGGTGTCCCTCCAGCCTTCCCTCTCCGCAGGGACCACAAGAGGCATCTAGTCTGACCCCTGAAATGCAGAAATCTAGTCTAGGCCCCGCTGCCCTCAACCAACACGGCGCCGCCGCTGCCTCTTCCGCCCTTTCTTTCCCCTCCCTCTTTCCAGTCCCCTTGCCCTTGTCCAAAATGGATGCCCTAGCAACTCCCTCCATCAATCCAATCTTGGCCACGATAGGTGGGCCTTTGGGCCAATCCCAGGTCGGGCAGTGGGCGGGGCCAGCCGTTTCCCGCTTTTTCTCCTCCCAGCTGTTTCTCAGCTGCTTCTCCTCAGATGTTTCCCGCGCCCTTTGGGCGCCTTTTTCATGCTGGGAAACAGCAATAAATTCTTATTAGCATTTCATCTTAAATCATGATGATGATGATGATGATGATGATGATGATTAGAAAAGGAGGCAAAGTTTGTAATATAGTATGTTTTGTCGCGTTTTTAATATTCTGTGGGGAGCGGCTGGGAAAGGAGAATAAATGAGGCTTATCCTTCATTTTTCAATTCCTATCATCATTATTATTATAATGGTTATTCTGATAAAAGGGTGAGGGAAGTTTGTCGCATATGATGTTTTATCATTTTTTAAATATTCTGTTGGTGGCTGGGGAAAAAGCAGTACATTATTATTATTATCATTCAATGTTAAATTATTATTATAATTATTATAAACCCCACCCACCCAAGTGGGACATGGCCTAAACAGCATAGTATTTTTATTTATTCGAACTGTATCTTGGAAACTGGATCTGAAACAAGGTATTCGTTGCAGAAATTACACACTACATGTTACAAAGCGGATGCCTGAATGTATCCTTTCCACTTGACAGCTCCGGGAAGTGAAAAATAAATATAAAAATAAGATAATATCCCCTCCTTTGCCACTTTCCTCCATTGCAAAGCTCTTTTCCCCTCAAAAAGGGACTCCAGGAAGGAATTGTTGGCCAAGGAAAGCCTTATTATTATTATTATTATTATCCCACCCCCAAACTTGCCAACAATTATCATGCTTATTCTTATAAAAGGGTGAGGGAAGTTTGGAGTATATGACGTTCTTTCATTTTTTTAAAATATGCTGTTGGGGGCTGGGGAATAAATTATTATGATTATCATTAAATTTTAAACTATTATTATTATTCACACCCACCCAAGTGAGACATGGCCTCTTCCCCCCTAAACAGTATAGTATTTTTATTTATTTGAATTGGGGGGAGAAGCAACTCCAGAGGAACTGGCTGTGAAAATAATAATCATTTATTCTTTATAGAAAATAAAGTGCAGATCTCCATTGCTTTCCCCCTCAGGCCGCCCTTAATGTCTTGAAAACTGGACCTGAACAGTGTATTGTTCAGATGAAGCACTGCTTGGTTTTGAAACCAGCTAATTCCTCAAGATCCCAATTCCTCCACTTTTTATTAAATGCAGTTTCCTTGTGGTTCCTTCGCAGATTCCTGCCTTGCAGCGGGTGGGACTGGATGACCCTTGGGGTCCCTTCCAGCTAGATGCATAATAATAATAATAATAACAACAACAACAACAACAACAACAACAACAACAACAACAACAACTTCTTATATGATTCTTGGGAAAGGGCTTCAGAAAGAAGAAACGGGGGGGAAAACACATTTCTTCCAGTTAGTCCTATGCTGGCTCCTTTCCGACTTGATTCTTTCTTCCACTGCAATCTGGGCTTGAAATATTCTAGATCTGCTTTGACATGGACCTCTTTCCCTTCTTGTGAAAATAATTGACATTATTGATATTTCTTAGGTTTGAATTCCTGCTCTGAAAAGGAGGAGGAGGAGGAGGAGGAAGAAACTTCGCCTGATGAAGGGAGAAGAGGAGGTGGAGGAAAACTCAGCTGCAGACATGAAGGTAAAGGGGGGAAAATAGAAATATACACATAACACTTAAGAACATTTTTAAACAACCCCACTCCTGATATATCACACCGACCCCACCCTAACCAGCACAGTACTGTTAAAATACAGTAAAGTGTTTTTATTTATTTGAATGGGGTAGGGCAGCTCCTCCTAGCTTCCCCCATGTTGGTGAGGTTTGTCTCCTTTCTCCTCTTCTTGTTAGGCTATCTAAAGGGGACAAAGCAATGTGTTGAAAACTTAAATTTCTTCCGATGAACCATTGCTTTAACCAGATAATTGATTCTTGCACCTATCGATTTATCCACATAATCCAAGCGGAGATGAATTCGCATCCCAAAAGGGTACACTAGCAAGTACACTAGCACACAAATGATAATATTTGAATTCACTGGGCATTCAAATACTTGAGGCAGGGAGCTGGCTGATTTGTCTAATGGAGCATACAAAACACTTTGGACCTAGAAGACCCCAGCCTTAATGGCAACCCTCCATTGCTTTCTGTTTTGCCGGGAGGTATAAATGTTGCTAGCAGATGAGCAGTCACCCCAAGAACTTCAGGCAGCAAAAGGAGATGGCCAGGGGGGCTTCATGGCGGAACTGAACTGGCAGCTGCAGGAGAAGGGTGGATCCCTCATGGATGACCCTTGGGGTCCCTTCCCGATATAGACTCAGAAAGAGAAAGAGCATTTCTTGAAGTGAGTTGTGGTTGTCGGCATGCAGAGGGGAGCAAGACCCAGCAGGATCGTATCCTTCCGGCCGTCCTGCTGTGAAGACCCACCTGCCTCTGCTCCGACATAAATCAGCAACCCAGGCTTAAAAGCCAGGACATATAAGCCGAGCTAACAGCGCACACAGAGTGGCATGAGGCTTGTGGAACCATGGATTTATTAATCAAACTATGGATTTGTGGATCGAGGGCCCGACCCCCGCTATGTGAAATAAACACACAAGGACACGTGATATAAGGTTAATGGGCAAGAAAAGGCCACAACTTTATTGATTACAGCAGTGAAAAGGCCCTGTTTAGGGAAGCTTTTAATGTTGAATAGGTTACTGCATTTTAGTGTTTTGTTGGAAGCCGCCCAGAGTGGCTGGGGAAACCCAGCCAGATGGGCGGGATATAAATAATAGCTTCTTCTTATTCACCATGGGGTTAGTACCTTGTGCAACTTTTTTCTGAGATGTACCTGTGAACAAAATATAGGATCCTGATAGCAGTCTCTGTTGCATTGCCTGCATGTTCTTGTGTTGTTGCTTTAGGTTGCCTGCTTATATGAGCTGAAATTGTGCTTAAAAAGGTAAAGGTAAAGGTACCCCTGCCCGTACGGGCCAGTCTTGACAGACTCTGGGGTTGTGCGCCCATCTCACTTAAGAGGCCGGGGGCCAGCGCTGTCCGCAGACACTTCCGGGTCACGTGGCCAGCGTGACAAGCTGCATCTGGCGGGCCAGCGCAGCACACGGAACGCCGTTTACCTTCCCGCTGGTAAGCGGTCCCTATTTATCTACTTGCACCCGAAGGTGCTTTTGAACTGCTAGATTGGCAGGCGCTGGGACCGAATGACGGGAGCGCACCCTGCCGCGGGGATTCGAACCGCCGACCTTTTGATTGGCAAGTCCTAGGCGCTGAGGCTTTAACCCACAGCGCCACCCGCGTCCCTGAAATTGTGCTTATATACTGCAAAATAGATGTTTTGACCAAATACTTACTTCTTGCTGCTGCTAGTGGCCTAAATTCATACCTGCTTTTTGTTTCCTTGCAGATATCACCGAAAAGCAGCTTTTGGTTATGATGCCTACAGAACAAGGACATCATCCAGAACTGCCTACCGCTGTCTCATTCAGCAGGTAGGCCATCGTTCTCTCTTTCTCTTAGGGAATCTCATGGGTGCTGGCCAGGGTGTGATCCGTGGCCTAACTGTGTGAAATACGAGCACCCAGTGAGTGGAGCCCCAAACTGCTTGGAGGCCCAAACTCCGTTTGTAGGAGGTGGGAGCAAATGCATTGGTGGGGAGGGTCTGCTGGGAAGAAAGCTCCAGCTACAAAAGATCAAGAAGACCCTTGAACAGGAATGAATCTCACTTCCTCGAGGCCATCGAAGGGGAAATACACAGTTCAAACAGATAAAATATTCCTGATAAAATTCCATTCCTCAGCTGTTAGAGGTAGATTTGGGGCTGAACTAAAAGTTGTGAAATTCATTTTTCTGATTCCATTTTGAAAGGAAATGCTCCCTTTGAGGCTACGACCTTGAAGGGAGAACTACTTTGTGGTGGGAGAGAAGGTTGCTTCAAGTTTGGTTAGCTATTTGTCTTCTCAAAACCAGAATTGGGTGTTAATGTGAAGAATCCTGAAACTACACATAATGTGAAATGTTGAGAAATTCGACTCAGCCAGGAAGCTTGGGGCCAGGTCATCAGCATAGCCAGGGTCTTTGTTGGAGGGCAGGACTTTGGGAAGGGGGACAGAGCCAATGGAATTGGTCAGATAGTTAAGGATTTCTAGTGCTGCCCCCCCCCCCGCTCCCCCTTGGCTACATCAATGGGCCAGGTACTAATTCTTGATCCATTGAGATAAAGTTCATTTGTGTGCTTCAGAGTCCAAATGAAATAAATGAGATAAATTAAAAGTTTGAAAGGGGAAATAATTTAAAAGCCAGATTCAAATTCCTAATTGGAAATAACTTACACCTAGAAATTATCATGAATTCTATTCCAGCACTGGCCACACGGGGTCACTGTTTACTTTAGTATTGATTTCTATTCCAGTAATGCTTTTTATGCTTTAAAAGCTGTGTATGGGTGCTTAAAATAAATAACTAAACAAAGCAGCAGAGAGTAGCAATTGAAACAGACCCCCCCATCAGCATTGTTCGAATGATCTCTAGTGCAAATGGAAGGATACAGATATTTTAGGATATCTTCTGCATATATGCAGCAGGTGGGTTTGTGTGCCTGTGGCCTTTGTTGCAGGGAGTAGGCCTGTGTGTGTGTTTGTGTGTTTTGTTATTGTTCTGTTCTGGTTTCTCAGAACAGCTGCCTCGGAGGCTAGTAGTTGGCCAAGGTAGATAAAAAGAACAGACAAAAGCTGTATTTTCTCCTGTATTTTCTTCCTAGATCGGCTGTTCCGCATCTGGCACAACTGGACTCCACATACTGTACACACACACACACACACACACACACACACAGTACATACACACACATACACACACACATATATACAGTACATACACACACGCGCACACACATACACATATATATTATGCAGTACACGCACGCACGAACACAAACACACACACACACATATATATATATACACACACAGTACACATACACACACAAACATATATACAGTACATACACATACACACATACACATATACATATATATACACACACACACATACACACACATATTATGCAGTACACGCACACACAAACACACACACACACACATATATATACACACACAGTACACATACACACACACACAAACATATATACAGTACATACACACACATACACACATATATTATGCACACATACACACATATATTATGCAGTACACACACGCACACACAGTACACGCACACACATATAAACACAAACACACATATATACACAGTACACACACACACACACAATTATGCAGTACATACACACACACACACATATATACAGTACACACAGTATATACAGTACACACACACACACACACACACATATATATATATACACACACACACACAGACACATACACACATATATACAGTACAGACAAACACACATATATACCGTATTTTTCACACCATAGGACGCACTTTTCCCCCTCCAAAAATGAAGGGGAAATGTGTGTGCGTCCTATGGTGCGAATGCAGGCTTTCGCTGAAGCCTGGAGAGTGAGAGGGGTCGGTGCGCACCTCTCCGCACACCTCTCCGCAAGCAGCCTGTTTGGGGGGCTTCCCCCACCCCAGCCCCGTGCCTGGGGGGGGAATAATTTTTCCCCCTTTATTTCCCCCCCAAAAAACTGGGTGCGCCCTATGGTCCGGTGCGCCCTACTGTGCGAAAAATACGGTATACAGTACACACACACAGTACACACATACACACATATATAGTACACACACATATTATCCAGTACACACACATATACACAGTACACACAAACACACATATACAGTACACACACAGAGTACACACACATATACATATATACAGTACATACACGCACACACATATATACACATATATACACACACACATATATTATGCAGTACATACACACGTGCGCGCGTACACACACATATATATATACACACACACATCTATTATGCAGTACACACACACACACACACACATATACACACACACACACACACACACACATATATACAGTACATACATATATATAGTACACACACACATATATATACAGTATACACACACACATACACAGTACACACACACAATATATTATGCAGTACACACACGTGCGCGCAAACACACACATATATAGTACACACACACATATATTATGCAGTACATACATACACACGCATACTACACACACAC
>NC_070619.1:13254958-13259958 GCF_027172205.1 Podarcis raffonei | reverse complement strand
ACAAACACACACACACATATATAGAGTACACACAAACACATATGCAGTACATACACACACACGCGCACCTATACATACATACAGTACATACACACACATTATGCAGTACATACACACACAAATATACACACAGTAAAAACAAACACACACACACATATCTACACACAGTACACACACGCACACACATATATATATACAGTGCACACACATATATATATACAGTACACATACACACATATATTATGCAGTACACACACACACACACATACAGTACACACACACATATAGTACACACACACATATATTATGCAGTACATACACACACATGCGCGCGCACACATATATAGTACATACACACACACGCATACTACACACACACATATATATATACAGTATACACACACACACATGTATACAGTACACACAAACACACATATACAGTACATACACATATATATAGTACACACATACATATATATATACACACAGATACATATATACAGTACACACAAACACACATATATACATTACACACACATATATTACGCAGTACACACACACACACACACATATATTACGCAGTACATAGACACACATGCGCGCACATACATATATAGTACATACACACACACGCATACTACACACACACATACACAGTACACACAAACACATATATATACACACATATGCACACAAATATTATGCAGTACATACACACACACACACATATACATATATACAGTACACACACATACACACACACATTATGCAGTACATACACACACACACACACACACACACACAAATATACACGCATAATATATTTGTGTGTATATATGTGTGTGTGTACTGCATAATATATGTGTGTATGTGTGTGCGCATGTGTGTGTATGTACTGCATAATATATGTGTATGTGTACTATATATATGTGTGTGTGTGCGTGCGTGTGTGTAGTATGCGTGTGTGTGTATGTACTATATATGTGTGTGCGCGTGTGTGTATGTACTGCATAATATATGTGTGTGTGCGCGTGTGTGTACTGTATATATATATATGTGTGTGTGTGTGTAGTATATGTGTGTGTTTGTGTGTACTGTGTGTGTATATGTGTGTGTGCGTATATGTAGCGCATATGTGTGTGTGTGTGCGCGTGTGTATGCACTGCATAATATATGTGTATGTGTGTGTATGTGTGTGCGCGCACACACACGTGTGTATGTAGTGCATAATATATGTGTGTGTATGTGTGTGTGTATCTACTGTAGATGTGTATTTATCTGTGTGCGTGTGCGTGTGTGTATGTACTGCATAATATGTGTGTGTGTACTATATATATGTGTGTGTCCTGTATATATGTGTGTTTGTGTGTACTGTGTATATGTGTGTGTGCATGTATGTACTGCATAATATATGTGTGTGTGTGCTGTATATGTGTGTGTGTGTGTGTTTGCGCACACGTGTGTATGTACTGCATAATGTGTGTATATATATGTGTGTGTGTACTGTGTGTGTGTAATGTATATATATGTGTTTGTGTGTACTGTGTATGTGTGTATACTGTATATATATATGTGTGTATGTGTGTGTAATATATATATATGTATGTACTGTATATATGTATGTGTGTGTGTGTATATATGTGTGTGTGCACTGCATAATATATGTGTGTGTGTGTTTGTGTTCGTGCGTGTGTGCACTGCATAATATATGTGTGTATGTGTGTGCGCATGTGTGTGTATGTACTGCATAATATGTGTGTGTGTGTTTATTGTGTATGTGTGTGTGTGTGTACTGCATAATATGTGTGTGTACTATATATGTGTGTTTGTGTGTACTGTATATATGTATGTGTTCTGTAGATATGTGTGTGTGTATATGTGTGTGGGTGTATATGTATGTGTGTGCGCGTGTGTGTATGTACTGCATAATATATGTGTATGTGTACTATATATATGTGTGTGCGTGTGTACTGTATATGTGTGTGTGTACTGTATATATGTGTGTGTGCGTGTATGTACTGCATAATATATGTGTGTATGAGTGTGTGTATATGTGTGTGTGTGTGTGTGTGTGTGTGTGTATGTACTGCATAATATATGTGTGTGTGCGTGTGTCTGTGCGTATACTGTATATATATTGTACTGTGTACTGTGTGTGTATATATATATGTATGTGTGTGTATGTACTGCATAATATATGTGTGTGTACTGTATATATGTGTGTGTGTGCGTGTGTGTATGTACTGTATATATATGTGTGTGTATGTACTGCATAATATGTGTGTGTATGTACTGTATATATGTATGTGTGTGTGTGTGTGTATATGTGTGTGTGCACACGCACGTATGTACTGCATAATATATGTGTGTGTATATATGTGTGTGTATGTACTGCATAATATGTGTGTGTGTGTTTGCGCGCACGTGTATATGTACTGCATAATATGTGTGTGTGTACTATATATATGTGTGTGTCCTGTATATATGTGTGTTTGTGTGTACTGTGTATATGTGTGTGTGCGTGTATGTACTGCATAATATATGTGTGTGTGTGCTGTATATATGTGTGTGTGTGTGTGTGTGTGTAGTATGCGTGTGTGTGTATGCACTATATATGTGTGTGCGCGCATGTGTGTGTATGTACTGCATAATATATGTGTGTGTGTGTGTGTGTACTGCATAATATATGTGTGTGTGTGTACTGTGTGTGTATATATATATATATGTGTGTGTGTGTATGTACTGCATAATATATGTGTGTGTGTGTGTGTGTGTACTATATATATGTGTGTGTGCGTGCGTGCGTATGTACTGCATAATATATGTGTGTATGTGTACTATATATAGTGTGTGTAGTGTGTGTGTCTACTGTATATATATGTGTGTGTGTTTATATTTGTGTGTATGTACTGCATAATATGTGTGTGTGTGTGTGTATGTACTGCATAATATATGTGTGTGTGTGCTGTATATATATGTGTGTGTGTGTTTGCGCGCACGTGTGTATGTACTGCATATGTGTGTATATATATGTGTGTGTGTACTGTGTGTGTAATGTATATATATATGTGTTTGTGTGTACTGTGTATGTGTGTGTGTGTATACTGTATATATATATATGTGTGTGTGTGTGTACTGTGTGTGTGTATATATATGTATGTGTGTATGTACTGCATAATATATGTGTGTGTGTATGTACTGCATAATATGTGTGTATATATGTGTTTGTGTGTACTGTGTATGTGTGTGTGTGTGTACTATGTGTGTGTGTGTATGTACTATATATGTGTGTGTATATACTGCGTAATATATGTGTGTGTGTACTATATATGTGTGTACTGTATATATGTGTATTTGTGTGTACTGTATATATGTGTGTATGTGTGTTTGTGTATACTGTATATATATGTGTGTGTGTGTAGTATGCGTGTGTGTGTATGTACTATATATGTATGTGCGCGCATGTGTGTGTATGTACTGCATAATATATGTATGTGTGTGTACTGTATATATGTGTGTTTGTGTGTACTGTATATATGTATCTGTGTGTGTATATATATCTGTATGTGTGTACTATATATATGTGTGTGTACTGTATATATGTGTGTTTGTGTGTACTGTGTGTGTGTATTTACTGCATAATATATGTGTGTGTGTTGTGTACTGTGTGTATATATATATGTGTGTGTGTGTACTGTATATATGTGTGTGTGTGTATGTACTGTATATGTGTATGTGTGTGGGTATACGTGTGTATGTACTGCATAATATATGTGTGTGTCTATATGTGTGTGTATGTAGTTCATATGTGTGTGTGTGTACTGCATAATATATGTGTGTGTATATGTGTGTATGTACTGTATATATGTATATGTGTGTGTGTATGTGTGTATGTACTGCATATGTGTGTGTGTTTGCGCGCACGTGTGTATGTACTGCATAATATGTGTATATATATATGTGTGTGTGTACTGTGTGTAATGTATATATATGTGTTTGTGTGTACTGTGTATGTGTGTATACTGTATATGTGTGTGTGTGTGTGTGTGTGTGTGTGTGTATGTATGTATGTATGTGTGTGTATGTACTGCATAATATATGTGTGTGTACTGTATATATGGGTGTGTGTGCGTGTATGTGTGTGCATGTACTGCATGATATATATATATGTGTGTGTGTAGTATGCGTGTGTGTGTACTATATATATGTGTGTGTACTGTATATATGTGTGTTTGTGTGTACTGTATATATGTATGTGTGTGTGTATATGTGTGTGTGTCCGCGCGCACACACGTGTGTATGTACTGCATAATGTATGTGTGTGTATGTGTGTGTATATATGTGTGTGTGTATCTAGTGCATAATATATGTGTGTGTGTGTGTTTGTGCGCACGTATGTACTGCATAATATATGTGTGTGTGTACTATATATATGTGTCCTGTATATATGTGTGTTTGTGTGTACTGTGTATATGTGTGTGTGCATGTATGTACTGCATAATATATGTGTGTGTGTGTGTGCTGTATATATGTGTGTGTGTGTGTTTGCGCGCACGTGTGTATGTATTGCATAATATGTGTGTATATATATGTGTGTGTACTGTGTGTGTAATGTATAAATATGTGTTTGTGTGTACTGTGTATGTGTGTATACTGTATATATATATGTGTGTGTGTGTGTGTACTGTGTGTGTATATATATATGTATGTGTGTGTATGTACTGCATAATATATGTGTGTGTATATATATGTGTATATATGTGTGTGTATATATATGTGTATATATGTGTGTGCGTGTATGTACTGTATATTTGTATATGTGTGTGTACTCTGTGTGTGTACTGTATATGTGTGTTTGTGTGTAGTATATATGTGAGCGGTGCTGCATATGTGTGTGTGTGTACATATATATGTGTATATTTGTGTGTGCGTGTATGTACTGCATAATATGTGTGTGTGTGTGTTTGTGCACACGTATGTGTACTATATATATGTGTCCT